>NC_069499.1:80998072-81058072 GCF_027579735.1 Bombina bombina
CGACCTAATTATTTAAGGCCTAGACAACTAGTTTACAGAAAACAATGCCAATCGATACTTGCGTTTAGTCCCCTAGGCTGTACAGTGTCCAACGTATGTATCCAGCGAGCCTCAACTTGCAGTAAATGTTTATTTCTATCGCCACCATGAATCAGTGGTGGAACCTGATCAATCAGCTGAAATCTTAAGTCTTTTACCGTATGTCCTTTATGTGCAAAATGTCTCGCTACAGATTTGTCACTGTCTACTTTTTCTATGGCCTTATGGATGGCACTCCGATGGTTCACCATCCTCTTCTTTATGTCATCCGAAGTCTTTTACCGTATGTCCTTTATGTGCAAAATGTCGCGCTACAGGTTGGTCACTGTCTCCTTTTTCTATGGCCATACGGATGGCACTCAGATGGTTCGCCATCCTCTTCTTTATGTCGTCCGAAGTCTTGCCCACATAGAACAGCCTACAATACAGCTCAACATATAAACCCCATACGGAGTTGTGCATGTTAAGTAATGTTTTATAGGATAAGTTTTGTTGGTATGTGGGTGTCTGAAACTGGTCCCTTGAACCATGGAGTGACAGGTGACGCAGCTGGGGCATCTATACGACCCTTTCTTGGTGGATTTGAGCCAAGTCTGTTTTGTATAGCAGTGTTGTGGGTCTGTTAGCACTAGTAGGTCATGTAAACTCTTCCCACAGTTAAAACCTACCCTTGGTGGTCTGTGTTCCTGGTATGGCAATGATGGATCACTCTGTATGATGTGCCATTCTTGGGTCAATATCTTACCCATATTCCTTAGCTGCGGTGTATAGGTAGTGGTAAAACGCATCCTCTGTGTGTCATCCTGCACTTTAATTGTCGTCATGAGATCCTTTTGTGTCACTTGTGTTGCCTCCATTTTGGCTGTTAGAATGTCCTCATTCCTATAGCCTATTGCAGCAATTTTTTCTTCCATTCTCTGTATCTGTACCATTTTCTATTGGTCAGAGAAATTGTTTCTCACCACCCTTAACATCTGTGATCTCGGTATCATTTTCACCAGGGATCTTGGGTGGCTGCTATTCGCATGTAGTATTGAGTTCCTGTCTCTTTATGGAACAAAGTAGTGCCAAGTCAGCCATTATCCTTGAAGATCCGTAGATCAAGAAAATCAATAGAAGTTTTGCTGGAAGAAATCTTTACTTTGGTAGGACAGTCTTATTATAGTTATATAGTTATTAAAGGTCATCACCCACTCATTTAATGACATTTCATCACTTTTCCATATAAGTAAGATGTCATTGATGTACCGACGGTAGAAGGTGATGCTTGCAGTGTATTCTCCTCCACATGTTCCATAAATAGGCAAATGAGGGTGCCATATTTGAGCTCATGGACGTCCCTGTGAGCTGTAGGTAGAATGCATTCTCAAACCTGATATAGTTGTTACTGAGACAACACATCAGCAGTTGTTGGATGAATTCAGTCAGTGGTCCCACATATGGATATTTCTGTAAACATGTCAAGATCACCTGTATCCCTTCTTCCTAAGGAATTACAGTATAAAGACTGTTAACATCCATGCAAACCAGTAGGTTGTCTGGTGCTATCTCTGTCAGTTCTGTCAGTGTTTCCACCAAAGCCCAAGAGTCTCTAAAATAGGAGGTCATGTTGGTAACCAAGGGTTACAGAATACGATCCAAAAAAATAGCTAGAGGTTGTAACAGTGAACTTCTGGCTGATATAACTGGACGACCCAGGGGTGATTGTAAATCTTTATGAATTTTTGGTAAGGTATACATGATGGGTCTCACTGGATGTGTCCCAGTTAGCCAATCCCTGATATGTGTGTCAATCCATCTGCTTTAAGAGTGCATCATTTACGATTGTATCAATCTGTTGTTTCAACTGTAGCATAGGATCACCTGGTAACCGTTTGTACGTGTTGGCGTCTCCTAATTGTCTCAGTATTACTGTTCTGTAGTCCTGGTAGTTTTGTATTACCATTGCACCACCCTTGTCAGCAGGGCTGATCACTATATTAGCATTTTTAGATAGTGTGGTGATGGCTTCACTTTCTTCTTTAGTCATATTGTGTTTAAACTGAGTTGATTTGTTACGTTCACACAATTGTTGAGTCAGTCTGGTGTATATTCAAATACTTGGATTGGTGATTGCCGGGTCAAATGTACTAGTTGCCTTAATGGGGTAGAGCTTGTCATGCTTAGGCACATTTTGAAAAAAATCCCCTAATTTCAACTGGCACTGAAATTTCATGCTATCCACATATAAAGAAAATTCATCCGTATTTGTTGCTGGAACAAAAGTCAAGATGTGTGTACTGGTATTAACAATTATCTCCTCCTGTGGATCAATAGGGGGGTCTTCCTCCAAAACTCTCCCCTCCTCGTGTGTGGTCTATGCCTAGTCTTCTCTGTGCGGACCAGGTAGTCACCACTAAAAAAGACTGTGAGGATGATGATTGTTGAGGTGGCTGGCCCTGTGATTCGCTATTCTCTGGATCAGAGCCCAAACTCATATCAACTGTGTTCAGCTTTTGGTTTGTAAATACTCTCTGTCTTCTGTATCTCCTCATAGGGAATCTGGACCATTCTTCTGGTCCAAGGGTCCAGCGATACACCTTCTTGTCTCTGTAATCTTCTGTTACATATGTTAACTTTTTATTTTTAAAGGCCACCAATGCAGTATTGTATTCTTTAAGTTGTGTGGACAATTTTTCTGTCCAATTCTCATTCGTATCTTGTTGTAAAATTGCATTTTTGGTAGTTTCAAACTGCAGTAGTTCAATGCGTACTTGTTCCAACAGTGCTCGGACTTCCTCCACTACCAGCAGCATGAGATCAAGGGAGCATTTGTTAAGCACAGTGCACCATCTCTTGCAAAATTCGGGATTAGACCTCCCTATAGTGGGGACATTTTTAATCCGGAATCCTCTAGTTATTAGGCGTTTCCTATAGTATTCTGAAATATAGGTTCCATGTAGTTGGAGAGCTATTTAAAAAGTCTGTGCTGTTTCATCAATGTTAGATGGTAAGCCAGCCACAAAAAGGATCCTAGCTGCATCACCCTCAGTGAGGGTTAGGGTGTCCGCTCCCTCTACATCTGTTGGTATATTGAGGGTCGTTATCATTTGGCTGGACGTCAGAGGCTAGTTTGAAGTAGTCGTTTCCATATTGCAACAGTTCAGGATATGCAGTAATATGTTGTCCCAAAGTAGATGGTGCTGGTGAAGAAAGTGTGATGTGCTTCGATGTGATGGTGAGGAGGGTCCAAATCGTCTCAGATGGTGGGTGCAACAGAGGAATATTTAATCATGTAGAGATAGGCGCACTCCCACTAACAAGCTTCATATGCCAGGGTGCTAAGAGTAGTAGATAGAGCTGAAGGACGAAGCACTCTCTGGTCTTATCAAGTGTACAACACAATTTTATTTACAGTGACGTTTCGGGGTGTTCACCCCTTGATCATCACTTAAGAAACATCACCACCACTAAATTGTAACGATTCCTTGTGAGGATCTGGAGCATTTAAGTAGTAACGTCTGGCACAGGGATTTAAGTAGATCCAAGTTTGCTTGTCAGTTGCAAGGTAATGGTGTCTGCATGCAGAGAGATGATCCACACACAGCAGCTGAGTTGCTTCAACACTGAGAAACAGATCTGTATGAGCTGCAGCTTCAGGAGGTGTGTCAGTCTGCACATACGTGATTGGAGGACAAGCAGACCGGAATATAGCACAGAAGGAAAGCAAACTTACAAATTAACTTTGACAGAATCTCCTCTGAAAATTAAATAAGAGAGATTAATTAGAAGTAGAATATCCAAGAATCTTCCTTTTGTAGAATATCTGTAGACAAAAAGGCTTGAAATATGGAGAAACAGGCACTTGTTGCTTCAGGTTAAAGCTGCTGCATGAACAAATTTCCAAGCAATGTGAGGAGGTTCCTCCTACTATTTAAAGGCAAAGAGAGTTAAATTAGCCAACCCATCCTTAAAGAGGTATGTGTAACTGATGCAACAGAGTTTGCAAAACAAAGAGAGAGACTGGATTTAGTTTTTTAGAAGATGTCTTTAACTTTAAATATCTAGTAGACAACCAAACTTTATCTCCTAGTTTATACTCTGGAGATCTTCGTCTTTTTAAATCATAGTAATATTGTTGTTTTTGATGTGCTTCTTGAATGTTTCCTTTAAGGACCTGTAAAGTTTGAGAGATTGAATTAATATAATCCTCAACCATCGGAGAGTTGGATTGAATTGTAGAGTCTAGATGAAATGATGGATGATACCCATAATTAGCAAAAAATTGAGAATATTTTGTTGATGAGTTTTGGCTGTTATTATAGGCAAATGCCGCACATGGAATTAGTTCTGTCCAATGATGTTGTTGGAAAGAACAGTGTGATCGTAAAAATAGTTCGAGCCATTGAATAGTTCTTTCCATTTGGCCGTTTGACTGAGGATGGTATGCGGTTGATAATCTTTGTTGGATCTGTAACCATTTAGATAACTCTTTCCAAAAGTTTGAAGTAAATTGACTTCCACGGTCGGTTGTTATAGATTTTGGTAATGCATGTAAACGTACTACATTTTGAATGAATAATTCTGCAGTTTGTGCTGCTGTTGGTATTTTTTGTGTTGGTATAAAATGTGCCATTTTTGTTAGTTGATCTACTACAACCATTATTGTGGTGTTGTTAGTAGATGAAGTCCATTGCTATAGATTCCCAAGGTCTATTAGGGATTGGTAAACTTATTAAAAATCCATATGGTTTTTGAATGTCGGGCTTTGTTTGTGTACATATAGAGTATGATTTGATGTAAGACATTATGGTCTATTTCATATTGGGCCACCAGTACTCTCGTTGAAGTAGATGCCCAATGAGTAGTGAGTCATGATTTTACTTTAAGATTCTTTCCTATAATGGTGGAGGTATATAAATACAATTATTAGAATACATTAGACCATGTGGCCCTTTTTCCAGACATTCCTTGAGAACTTGAGAATTCTGTTCTTGTGCACTTCGTATTGAAGTTATTAAATCTTGTTGAATGATCATTAAATGATCAGTTGGTATTACTGTAGAGTTAGGAGGTTTGTGTATAATTGTTTCTGTTTGTCTTGAAAGAGCATCTGCTTTTCCATTCTTGGCTCCTGGCCGATAAAGAACTAAGTAGTTGAATAGAGAGAGATATAAACTCCATCTTAGCTGACGGGTGGATAGTGTGCGGCTAGTTTGTAAATATTCTATATTTCTGTGATCAGTGAATATGAGAATTGGACGTATTGTTCCTTCTAATAGGTGCCTCCAGTGTTCTAGTGATGCTCTTATTGCCAATAGTTCCTTTTCTCCTATCGGATAATTCAACTCTGCTTGTGACATGCATCTGGAATAATATGCCACTGGGTGCAGTGGTTCCTTTAAGGATTTCCTTTGAGACAGAATGGCACCTATTGCTACATCTGATGCATCTACTTCCATTGTATAAGGTAGATTTGGATCTGGATAATGAAGGAGTGATGCTGTTCTGAAACTTGTTTTTAGAAAGTTAAAAGCTGTTTGTGCTTCTGTCATCCAATGAAAGTGTGATTTATTTTTGTAATTGTTTTTTTGTCTTAGGTATAGGAAAATTAGTTATTGCTGAAACTTTGTCATCTTGCATTTGAATTCCTGTTGGACTTATTTTGTAGCCCAAGAAGGATATTTCAGTTGCATGGAAAATACATTTTTCTGATTTTGCGTATAATTGGTGTTTACGTAAACTAGTAAGTACTGACGTGACATATTTGATGTGATCTTTTAAATTTTCTGAATAGATTAATATGTCATCAAGATAGATTATCATGTATACAACAAGGAATGGCATCACAGTGTATTCAAATAACCCGTACCTAGTTCTGAAAGCTGTGAGCCATTCGTCGCCCTCTCTGATTCTAATTAGATTTTATGCCTCTCTTAGATCTAATTTTGTATATATCTTGGCTGTACTTAATCTTTCTATTAGTTCGGTGATTAAAGGTAAAGAATATCTGTTTTTTATTGTTAATGTATTAAGTTTCGGATAATCTATAATCGGCCTTAAAGACTCATCTTTGTTTTTCACAAAAAATATTCCAGCACCTGCTAGAGAAGTACTAGGCTGGATAAAACCTTTTCTTAGGTTTTCATCAATGTATTCTTTTAAATGTCTTAGTTTGGGTTGTGACAAAGGATAGATTCGTCCGTAAGGAATAGGTGAACCTGGACAAAGTCCTATGGGACAATCATAACACCTGTGAGGTGGTAAATTTTCTGCTTCACGTTTATCAAACACATCTAGAAATTCTGTTTATTCTGGTGGAAAAGATATTTCACTTGTCTGGAGAATTAAGGATAGTTTTAAACAATTCTCTTTACAAAATTGTGAGTCAAAATCTATATTTGATGTTGCCCATTTTATATTTCGCTGATGTTTCTGCAACCATTTTATCCCAAGGACTATTGTAAATACTGGTGAGGGTGTTATATCAAACTCTATAATTTCCCTGTGATCATTATTTGTTATAAATAAAAGGGGTGTAGTTTGATGTGTAATAGGACCATTAGATGAAAGTGTACCATCAAAAACACGCATTACTACTGGATCTGCTTTTTGAACTTTAGGAATTTTATTTTTTTCAACAATGCTAGAATCTATGAAAATGCCGGATGCTCCTGAATCAATGATGGCTTTAGTATGAATCTCTTGGCGATCCCACTGTAGGGAGAGAGCAATTTGACAGTAAATGGGAAATTCAGGAGATAAGGAGAATGAGCAATGTTCATCTTTAATGTTACCTTTTTTAGACTTTGACAGCAGAGGATATTCTTTAACATCATGGTCTTCCGCTACACAGTAGAGGCATAAGTTATTCATACATCTTCTTTTTTTCTCCTCTGGTTTGAGAGGTCCTCTGACAAAACCTACATCCATAGGTTCTTCCGATGGTCTTGGAGATGGAGAACTAGAGGATACTGAAAACTTATATTTTTGGTAGTCATAATTTCCTCTATCTTTACCTCTCATGTAATCTTCTATCTATTGTAATACTTAAGCTGATTAACCCATCTAAAGTTTCTGGTAAATCAACTCTTGCCAATTTGTCTTTTATTTCTTCTGACAGTCCCAACTTAAACTGATTTTTTAATGCCACAGCATTCCACTGACTGTCCTTTGCCCATCTTTTAAAATCGGCTATATATTCTTCAACCAACCTTTTGTTTTGTTTCAGGGCTTGCATGTTATTCTCTGCTGTAATTTGCTTCATTGGATCCTCATAAAGTAATACCATTGCGTTAAAGAATGCATCTAATGGATCTAAGACAGGATCGTTAGACTCAAATAACCTATTTGTCCATGATCTGGGCTCTGCTCGTAAATATGATATCACTGTTAAAACCTTTTGTTTTTCTGTAACATATGTTTTAGGTTTCATTACAAATAATAGATAGCAAGCATTTTTAAAGTCTCTAAATTGAATTCTCTCTCCTGAGAATTTATCCGGGGACTTACCATAGGTTCTGGTGTTTGATCTGTGGGATGTACTCTTGTTGCGACTGTGTCTTTAAGAATAGCCTTTAAGGTCTCATTTTCAACCTGGAGTTCTCTTAATCCTTGAGTTAATAGGTCCACTCTTTGGTTCAGGTTGTGTACGTGATTGGTGAGCTCTACAGGATCCATTTTGGCTTGGAAATATGTAATGATTCCTTGTGAGGATCTGGAGTGTTTAAGCAGTAACGTCTGGCACAGGGATTTAAGTAGATCCAAGTTTGCTTGTCAGCTGCAAGGTAATGGTGTCTGTATGCAGAGAGATGATCCACACACAGCAGCTGAGTTGCTTCAACACTGAGAAACAGATATGTATGAGCTGCAGCTTCAGGAGGTGTGTCAGTCTGCACATACGTGATTGGAGGACAAGCAGACCGGAATATAGCACAGAAAGAAAGCAAACTTACGAATTAACTTTGACAGAATCTCCTCTGAAAATTAAATAAGAGAGATTAATTAGAAGTAGAATATCCAAGAATCTTTCTTTTGTAGAATATCTGTAGACAAAAAGGCTTGAAATATGGAGAAACAGGCACTTGTTGCTTCAGGTTAAAGCTCCTGCATGAACAAATTTCCAAGAAATGTGAGGAGGTTCCTTCTACTATTTAAAGGCAAAGAGAATTAAATTAGCCATCCCATCCTTAAAGAGACAGTACATGACATAAATAAACCTTTTAACCCCTAAACCTCTGGCCTCCCACATCACCGCCACTAAATAAACCTATTAACCCCTAAACCGCCAGCCCCCCACACATTGCAAAACACTAAATTAAACTATTAACCCCAAACCTAACTTTAAATTAAAATTACACTATAACTTTCTTAAAATAAATAAAAACTTACCTGTGAAATAAAAATAAACCTAACATTAAACTATAAATTAACCTAACATAACTATTCTAATAAAATAAAAAAATACTACCAATTAAAAAATCTAATTTACAAATTTAAAAAACCTGACATTACAAAAAATAAAAAAATCTAAAATTACAAAAAATAATAAACACTAAATTACGAAAAATAAAAAAAATAAACTTACAAAATAGTCAATGAAATTATCAAAAATATAAACAATTACACCTAATCTAATAGCCCTATAAAAATAAAAAGCCCCCCCTAAAATAAACCCCCCTTAGCCTACAGCAACCTACCAATAGCCTTTAAAAGGTCCTTTTGTAGGGCAATTCCCTAAGTCAAACAGATCTTTTAACTGTAAAAAATACAAAGTACCGTCAAAAGTAAAACCAAACCAACCCCCCAAAATAAAAAAACGAACTCTAAAAAAAAACCTAAGCTACTCATTGCCCCTTAAGGCAAATTTGAATGGGCATTGCTCTTAAAAGGTCATTCAGCTCTCTTCCACTGACCTTAAAAGGGCATTCAGTTCTTTTAAAAAAGTCCAAAACCCTAATCTAAAAAAAAAACAACCAAAAAAAAAATAACAAAAAAATAACACTAAACCCAGAATAACTACTAACGGTTCCTGAAGTCCAGGATATCCATCTCCATCCAAGCGGCGAGAAGTCTTCATCAAGGTGGGAATATATTCATCCATCCCGGGGGGTCTTCTATCTTCATGCCAGTGGCACAGAGCAAAGCCATCATGGAAGCTGAAGACATCCTGCCTGGAGCGTCCTCTTCATACTGCCGTACACTGAAGTTGAATGCATGGTAGCCATTTCAAAATGGCGTACCTTGCATTCCTATTGGCTGATTTGATTCTTCAAATTCAAATCAGCCAATATGATGAGAGCTTCTGAAATCCTATTGGCTGATTAAAACAGCCAATAGGATGAGAGCTACTGAAATCCTATTGGCTGATTTGAAAAGCTTATAGGATTTAAGTAGCTCTTATTCTATTGGCTGTTTTGAATAGGACTGATGTCTTTGGGGGAAAGCGTGCATGAGCACGTCAAAGCAGCCCTTGGATTTTGTGCGGTATGGAGCTTAACGCCACTATATCGCATGCACAAGGAGGCTTTTCAGCAACTCGTAATGGCAGCGCTATGGAGAGTGAATAATGCAACTTTTTTGGCGTTAGTATCGCACCCTGTTTAGTACAAAACTTGTAATCTAGGTGATCGCTACTTCAAATTTGCTTTGTTTTCTTAGTATCCTCTGATACCTAAGTAGGGCTCAGGAGTGTGCACTTCTTGAGCACTATATCAGCTGTGTTTTAAACAACATTGTAATAAACATTGCTGCAAATACTGCTGTTATATAGTGCCCAATACACATGAAAGCTCCTAAGCCTACCTCAGTGTCAACAAAAGGTACCAAGAGAAAAAGGTAAGTTTGATAACAGCAGTAAAATTTGAAATTTAATTAAAATGGCTCACTTTATGTGAATCATAAAAGTTTCATTTTAACTTTTGACACAAGACCAGTTGGGTTTAGTAGTGAAATATTTATAAGCTGCACAATCACAACTTTTTATAACACTTGTGATCAAATTAAAATATCTGACCTAAGAAATAAGAATTGTATGAAATGTTCTTGACATATCAGCAATTGGAATTAATGGTTAGAGTATGAGGACATTTTTTTCATAACAGTGAAATATTCCAATATCTGTTATGCAGAACAAGTATCTACGTAGAAGTCCCAAGAATTTATAGAACAAACTGAACAGACCAGAAGTATTTACATCCCCCCACTACCAACTTTCAATAACACATGTCTGGGCCTAAAGAATTTAATGACTTTGTTGACTGTCCTGGCGGCAAACTGTCCTAATAAAAAAAAAAACCTAACAGCGACCTGCAAGTTGCAACAGAATCAAAGTGTGAGCCTACAACTTCCAATATTGTATGCTTAGATCATTTTATGTATTTGTTTTTGTGCTCACAGTCACTTCTTGAGCTTAGAAGATCAATGCTAGCTTAAAAAAATAGTAGACACTAGAAAAGGAAATAAACATGCTTAATTGCCATCCTATTGTTACCTGGATTTTTTAAAATGATGATATTGTTACCGGAGGGTTTGTTGACAGACTGCATCAGTTCATGTGAGCTTGGCTCTAATACAATTCTTTTCTTCTTTAAATCCTGGAATGCAGACAGAAAAAAAGGGCTTTCCTCAGTAGAGGGACTTGTCTAAACCCAAATTATAGCACTGTGTTACTAAAAAGGGTGCAGACATTAATCTCATGAGGCTTTCAATGACAACCTAAGGACATCTTTTGTATTTAAACGTCTTCAGAGAAACTCACATTCTTTATTAACTAACCTTGCAAATTACTTTATTTTATATATTTAGATGTTTTTTTTATGAGGTCTTAAAATATTGTTTGTTTAAGTGATATTAGAAAGTATATTGGCATGATTTATTAGAGAGTAAATGTTTTCAAGGAAAACTAACTGTGTGTATAATTTATTTAAAGAAACAGAATGACAAATGATACACGAAAAAATAAAAAAGTTCAAATTGATATAAATAATTTAAAGACATTACCATAGCTTTACATTTAAGCATACATATAAAACTGCACTCTTTATAACATTTTTATATATAATGTTAAATGGTTATAAAAATTAAACTATCATGATGAAAATAATAGGGTGAAACAATGAAATTTATATAGCAAAGAAGTTTGCTATGTTACAGCATTCTTATTTAATATATATATATATATATATATATATATATATATATATATATATATATATATATAAATAAAATTAAAAATGAGTTTGTCTTAAAGGGACATGAAGCCCAAAATTTTTCTTTCATGATTCAGATAGATAATACAATTTTAAACAACTTTCCAATTTATTTCTATTATTTAATTTACTTCCTTATCTTGTTAACCTTTGCTTAAAGGTTTATCTAGGCAAGCCCAGGAGCAGCAGATAACCTAGGTTCTAGCTGTTGATTGGTGGCTGCATATATACTGTATATATATCGATAGTGATTGGCTCCCCCATAAGTTCAGTTAGAAACCATTAGTGCATTGCTGCTCCTTCAACAAATGATACCAAGAGAATGAAACAAATTAGATAATAGAAGTAAATTAGAAAGTTGTTTACAATTTTATTCTCTATCTGAATCATGAAAGAAATAATTTGGGTTTCATGTCCCTTTAATATTATTTTTTATGTTTTATGCTTTTGTAACTAAAATTTAAATTTACATTTGTGTATTCAAATAGAGGAGTTGATCTTTTTGACTCTTTTTCTTGTCAAATGGGCCACTTTTCAACACCTTTTCAAGACGAGTTTTGCCTTTTCAAATTCATCAAGGAACTTAAAGGGACATGAAACCCACATTTTTTCTTTCATGATTTAGAAAGAGCATACAATTATAAACAACTTTCTAATTTACTTCTATTATCTATTTTGCTTCATTCTCTTGATATTCTTTGCTGAAAAGCATATCTAGATATGCTTAGTAGCTGCTGATTGGTAGCTGCACATAGATGCTTCCTGTGATTGGTTCACTGTGTGCATTGCTATTTCTTCATTAAAGTTTATCTAAAGAATAAAGCAAATTAGGTAATAGAAGTAAATTGGAATGTTGTTTAAAATTATATTCTCTACCTTAATCATGAAAGAAAATATTTGGGTATAGTGTCCCTTTAATAACGTCCCGGATTGGCCTTTTGCAAATATTCTAAGGATATTTGGAAACATTCTATTAAATTGCACATGTGCACGATCCTGTAAAATGGCCACAGGAGACATTTTAGAGGTTTATTATTAGCATAGATTGGTATACATTCATTAAAGCTCTATTTATCCTATGGTAAAGGCAGTCTGCAGTGGCCAGGGCACACATTTAAATATGTATAGGTTTATTTAGAACATAGAGCAATCTATTTCTGTTATGTTTGATTCTAAATCACTCTTACACTGTCGTGATTTTCACAATTTGTACTGTTGTCTTTATAATTGGCCTTCAAAACATGAGCTCAAAAGGAACCTATATAACCAAAAGCATAAAAAAATTCTGAAACAAATCGCCAATAGATTGTGATCAACCCCAGTGTTAGGTAAATGTTAAACCCAAGATACTAAAATCTAATGTTTTTTTAATGCTTACAGTAAATAGATAAAACGTCAAGGACAAACATTTTTCTATCATTTAAATGTCATTTAAAGGCATTTGCCTGTTCCTAATAATTTAAATAACTAGCCTATAATTAGTTCTTCTGTTTAACTGAGAGAGAGATCAGGAATTCAGGTCTATTCTCTGGCTTTGTGAACAAGATTTAAAGTTTACACCTCTATTATAATCTGAGAGGTCATTCACAAGGAGATATAGTAAAAAAACAATATTACACAACAATCTCATCAAATCTGGCTACTATTTTAATGATATTAGATTGGTTAAAATAATTAACCATTCTTGATTGTTATAGAATCTATAAATAGAAAAGGAACCAATTACAAAAAAAACAACCTTATGAGACTTGAAGAAGATCACTATTGATGTGGGCAGAGCCTGAAGAATCCAAAGGTTTTTATATTTAACTGGAGGTTAAGCGTTGAGTGGTTTTACAGGCAGGAATGAGATCATATTGGGATAGGTTTTCCATATATGGTTCATCTGGTGTGTTTGTGTGTGAGTGGGGAGAGTCAGATGGTGTGTCTTATAAGTATGGGGGGAGGTTGTGATGAAAAGTCATTATTAAGGTTACTTCTGGTTTGAGAAAGCCCATTTAGGTTATTTTGCAATGGGGGTGTTTCAGACATAGGTGGTGAGGGTTAAAATGTGCTGAGTAGGTTCTGGAATTTGATAGTCATTTTAAAAATATCAAGTATACAAGTGTTCTGAATTGTATACCAATATAATGCCCATATAGATATTTTCCTCCTGGGATCTCATCTCTACAGGTCCACCAAGACCATTATTTGGCTTCTTACAAATGCAGTCAAATGCATCGAGAAATATTCTTAAGGGTAAATAAAAAAAATTAGAAACCAAAAGTTAAAAACATCTTTTGATAATTCAACTTATCTTTTGATGTTTTTAAATTTAGTTTCCCTAAATCGAATATATGCTTTTACTTTTTTACATCCAATTTTAATGGACTTATTTTGAGATGAAAATCCCTTTGGATAGTCAGCACTGAGCAAGTTTACATACTGTAACCTTTTTCCCTTTTTCTGATTTATCCCAAAGAATATTTTCAGTATTTTGGATGACTGATGTGTTTAAAGTGTGATAGGAAGGGTCCCAGTTAAAGTTCAAAGCTAAATCACTGGTAGCCTTATAATATTTTGTATCAGTTATAGCAAATGGACAGTGACATCACAAGAAAATAGACTTCTTGGAGTCCTACCGATTGTTGTGGGTGGGGGCATGATGAAGGACAGGGTCAGGCAATCAGTAGATGGGACCGCATTGGTCTGTGGGTGAGATCAGTGTGTATTGTGGGTGTGGCTAGCTCAGAGCCTGGTCAGAGTTGGGTAGGAAAACAATGTCTAATCACTATTGGGCAAATGGGGAAATTCATTATGGTAAGAGGCTAGTGCCCCTGTGGCCCCTGGCATTGCAACTGCAAATTGAGTCCGAAACTCTCTGGTAATAAGAAAAAAAAAACCATCAGTTACCACTATTATTCAGTAACCTGCAAATAGCAGTCAAGCAAGATTTTTTCAAAAAGCAAGAAAAGTTATACAAAATACAGGGTTGCTCTATTTTTTATATGGCAACTTTATTTTAACAATCTGCATAGGTTCTAGACCTTGGACATTTTTTCTACAAGTCAGCAATATTAAACAAATTTTGTAGACGTTGGTTCACAGTTGGTGCAATCTTGAGCCATCCTCAACAGACCTTAAAATCTCACAATTCTACTAGAATTAGAAGCAGTGGTTTAGCTTAATAGTCGCTGTTATCCCTAACACAGCAGTATTATGTGAAAGATGTTGGTAGATCTGCACATATGTACAACAAACAATTCTGATATAAGTTTTGTTGTCAGCATAGTTATTTGAAGAAGTTCCCAGAACTGCTAGGGTTAATTAGAGTTTAGTTAAGTTTCTCAACTGTTTCTGGTTCTTACAGTCAACATAAAAGATTGGTGGAAATACTAATTAGACCCTGTCAGAAAGCATGCAGCTGGTGTACGAATTCACAGTATGCAAAGCAGGTTAAACTACCCCCAGTGTGTCAGGATCTTCAGCCACTGACAGCAATTGCCAATGTAATGTTAAAAGGTAAATGATCATGCTTTCCTTTTCCCCTTAAAAGAAAATCTGTATGTTTGCAAAAAAAAAAAAAAAAATATGAGTGGGCCTATCATTCAGTTCGTAGGATCAGTGCTATTTTTAAAAAACAGTATCTAAATTAGGATTGTTACTGTCTTGTGGAATGTCATTAAGGGAATGTAAAAGAATTGCAGAAGACCTTGTCTTTCTTGCTAGTGAGAATGAAATAGTGACATAAAATAATAGGTGGAAATTCAGCACTCAGAATGATGATGTTCCATAATTGAAGCTAAATATATAGGGATTTGTATTATACCATCCTGGCATATGAGTATTACACTTTGATAAACCTTCTAACTATGACTTTTGAACTAATGTGGTTTCAACTAGAAAATATATAAACATGGTCTATGCACAGCATATGAAATTGTTAGGCTTGTGCATAAAATACAGATATTTGTTTTGTTTTACCTAAATGAATATCCGAATGAATGCACTAACTTAAAAAATAATAAATATATTTCATTAGTATTTCGGTTTGTCTTTAAATTAGGTGTATACTTACCTATAGCTTGCTGGGGAGCCATACAAATCTTTTTCTTCTTCATAGACTCCAGGGCCATGCTAAAAGGAACAATAGTGAGGGACTTCTTCTTTCGTGCAGGCAAGGGGTGTGCTCTGTGAAGATGGGTTGAATTAGCGTGCCCACTCCGACTGCGCTAAAGGAGAAGGTCCTTTCGCACAGGTCTGGAATACGCTGCACTAATATTCCTATTAGCTAGGAGCTGGAGTCTATGAAGAAGAAAAGGATTAACCCGGTTCCCCAGAGCCCTATAGGTAAGTATCAAAATGTGACACTATGCCACCTGCAGCAAGATAACATTTACATTTGTTTTAACAAAAACAAATTTTAATTTTAACGAATATTTAGTATTAGGTTTGTTTTAAACTGAATAGTGTAGCACATGAATATTCTGAAAAACTAGATTTTCAGAATATTCTTTCTGAAGGATTTGTCTGAAACTAATTATTAAGTGCTGCACAAGTCTAGAAATGATAACAATGATAAAAAGTGAAAGGTTTGACAGGGCTGGGTATTTCCACTAGTCCTGTGCTAGTAAGTCATACTTTAAGTACAATTTAAGTACACAATGAACACTAGTAACATGTGATGGTAAACGATCCGGACTGTTTGTGATATTTTAGATGGAGTTTAATTCATTAGTTGTAAAGAAGATGTGCTACAACTTACTTTTGAATCTAGTGCCTACTTAAAAATATTTTTTTTGGTGAGCTAATGATTTGAACTGTTCTCCAATCGATGCTCTAGTTACAAACAAAAAAAATAGTGTGAGTGCCATATGGCTAGAGCACTGATTGGAGAACAGTTTAAACTGTAAAAAAAATATTAGAGTTTGAACACTGCTGATTTGTATTCTCAATTCCTTGGATATCTTTTTATATCCCTTTACTGTTTTATACAGTTCAACTACCTTTTTCCCACAGATCCTTTGACAATTCCTTTGCTTTCCCCATGACTCAGAATCCAGAATCGTCAGTGCAGCACTGGATGAAAGATGCAAGGGTCTGTCAGGAGTTCAGAAACTCATTGACCTTTTATACACACACACTAATTACAAGAAAACAGATCACAGGTAAGGATGGCTACCTTTAATAGCCTTTCAAACCCCTTTGTGCCAACTTGTGTGCATGTTATCAGGCCAAAATCACCAGGGTATGTAAACTTTTGATCAGGGTCATTTGGGTAGTTTCTGTTGTCATTATGATTTAAAAAGAGTAAACACAGTTGATTGATAATAAATGGCTTCAGCCAAACACTAACCATGAGTGAAAGAAAAGTTTTTGTGTTATCATTAATATTCTCTGAAAAATGTCCAAGAAATCATAAATTCTGCCAGGGTATGTAAACTTATGAGCACAACTGTATATACATAATTAAATATAGGTATAGATGGGGGGCGGAGCCAACAGCCGAGGTGATCAGACGTGTGCCTTCTGAGCTCCTAGGCCGTGGTTAACTAAAGTATCTAAATGCAGCAATGAAATGAGCTAAATACATGCAAAGTTATTCACCAGCCGTGATATAAAGGAGAGACACCCTGCCTGAGCTAATTTGTGCTACTAATCCCATTTTTAGCACCTATACTATAAGAAGCTGTTATACTGCGTGAGGCTGGAAACTTGGGCCTACCTCAGCTATTGCAGAGATACAGGTTTGAGCCTGAAACTGCTCTTAAAATGGAGGAGACACAGGAGCAACTTTACATTATATTACAAGGGCTGGATCGGCAGCTGGACAGCTGCTTTATTGATCTCACAGACACACTGAGATCAGCGATGCAAGGAATGCCAAGAAGCGCGT
Organism: Bombina bombina; assembly: GCF_027579735.1. Classification (NCBI taxonomy): domain Eukaryota; kingdom Metazoa; phylum Chordata; class Amphibia; order Anura; family Bombinatoridae; genus Bombina; species Bombina bombina. The sequence goes on from NC_069499.1 coordinate 81,015,176, forward strand.
GCGGAGGCGCGCTGAAGGGTCTCCCCTCAGTAGACCTTTTGCCAACACAATCTCAGTTGCCGCTGGGACACATTGGCAATAAAGACCCAGATTGCCCTTTACGGGACCAGTACAGCACGAAGCCAGCCGATTATGCAGCACCTGTGGTGAGTGCTGCAAAACCACCGGAACGGATAACACAGAAAGAGGCGCTGAGGCAACCATTAAACTCCATGCCGTCCTCTGCGGCAGCGGAGATGACCCGTCTCCTGACAGTATTCTCTAGTGAAGGGATGCCTGGTCGTTGGGATAGAGGCTCACAGCTCGCTCTGTTGCTTGTGCAGGATTGCGCCCAGAAACTTGATTTACCTCTGTTGCTGGGGCCTTCCAGCATGGATATGGTGCAAGCTTTTGTCCATGCTTCCGGGGATGATGAGACCTCACACCCAAAGCCCACAAGCACTTCTCTGCATAGACAAGGTATCGGTTACTTCATTCATACCCTCGGGTCGCTAAAAGACTTGCTCAGTAATCTTTTGATCATTCATTCGAGGAAGAATGGTATAGGATGACTTTGTGACTGACAAGTGGATCTGCTAGAGGGTACACTAACATCATTCTCAGGGACCTCTCCTTCATTGCAGTTTAGGTTCGCTTAACATGAAAAGTAATGACTCCTGGGATCTCTGCTCTCTGCTAATTTAAATTTTAGCCAATGTTGCTTGTACTGCCTTGACCGTATGCCTTTGGAATATTGTATGTTTTTTGTTTTTTTTTGTTTGTCTTTTTTCCCTATGTTTTCAAGCAAAATCATCCTTTTAAGCCCCTTGGGCTGTTTGCACATATCTTTACTGAGTTAATGCTATTCTGTTAGGATTGCTTTTATAATAGTTGTTTACATGAGTGTTCAAGTTAACTTAACCATAGGATCTCTTTGCCTAGATCCACTACATATTACATGTTTGTTGCTCATCAACTGACTTCCACTAAGACTGCATTCCTTTCATTAGTGTTTGTTATGAACATAGAATAGTTTCCTAAGCAGCTACAGAGGGTATTAGCTCCCATTTGAAATATACCCCTATATTCCATTAGGACAGGTGACCAAATGCAGCAAATGAGATACAAAAGTTTTAGTTCCCCCTATATAAAATGTTAATATAAAATGTTTAGATATGTACTTGAATTAGATAAACATATATGTTGAGTAAGAGAGTTGGAGATGTGGAATTAACATGCTATTTAAGAAAAGGAAAAAATGTTATTGCCTAAAATCACAATCCCTAAGTGCTGGAGGTAACTGGGACACTATCTGTTTACAACCACCTGTACTCTCTTGCTAGTGAAGATGCAGGATATGTCTTACCATGATTGTATCTGCAATCCAGTTTAGTGTCTTATTTTGATTCTTAGCAAAATGAGAGTCCTTAGATGTCTTATAAATGTTCTGTATTATATGCTACTCACTACATGCTCAGCAACAAGCATGTATTGATAAAATTTAAGGTTCTAGTCAGATGCATGATAAGTTAATTGTACCTTAAGAATGTCTTTCTGCTAGTATGGTTTATGCAGATTTTCACATACAAAATATGAGTGCTTATTCTAGGCCCCTAGCTATTCTATTTGCCATTAGGAGACTTATACTTAGGGATCCAAGCTACGGTTGTTCTGCATCATTATACATATTACCTTACATAGCTCCACAAGGAGCAACGATTTAGAATTAGTTTAGTGAGCAACTCAGTAAGACATGTCTCTTGATATATATGTCATAACCGGTTACCCTGTATAATGTAATAATATGTACGGTCAGCATATGTTTGGTCAACCGATTATATCTGTTGTTGCGGTGGGTTTTTTTTGAGTCCTGTGATGCAAATCCCACCATGCTCCTACATTCCACACTTTTAATAATAGGAGCCTCACATTTTGATGATTTGTTCTAGCCAACAAATATATGTGACAATACCAAGCTGTAGATAACTACATGGGTCATAGGCTTTGAAAGAATGATGTTCATAGATATAGATATATATTTCTCTCTCACAGATCTTCATAATATGTGAAGTGATATTTTAGACATATGTATGTGATTAAGGTATATGCCCTATCACTGTTTTAGTGCATCCACATAGCTCCCTCCTGCAGTTTTTCTTATCTTTCACTAGTCATTGCTGTGACTTGACTCATTGTTGTGGGTATACAAGACAGGTGCTCCCTTAAGGACCAACCTCTACATTTTTTATGACGATAGCCAATTTGACATATTGGCATCTTTTATCTCTCTAGAGCTTCTATGATCACATATTCTAATATTTTACACAAGATGGGAAATGTTCAATATAACAATCTGTTAATTAGAAGCTATTTTGTTGGGAAAGTGTCATACAGTATTGACCTAGGAGACCTTTTTTATACGTTCTTGTAACAGACTACTGGTGTATACCTGTGAGATGTTTACAGTAACTGCCGCCGCTATAACACATATATTTAATGTACTCTTGCAGTGCATAAACTCTCCCTAGCTATCTTTAGCCCTGTTTTCCCTTTTCCCCTTTGTAGAATTTTGCTGCCCCACATATTAGGCAGCAGCTTCTTAATGTACTCTGTTCAAGCTTTCTATAGCCTCCAGTTGAGGGACATACATATAAGCCAACTAGATTATGCTTAACGAGATTTATATATTTATTGTATTACTGAAGTTTATATGTTTTGTGTTGTTAGGTAACAGTATGCATGACAATATTCTCCTATAAGTTTTACTGTATGCATTGGGTCCCAGCTCCAGCTTTAGGTATTGCACAGTTATCACATTACATGAGTTAGCTTAGCAGTTAAATTCTCTAGATACATGACCTATGAACATACCACCTCATTGGTTATTTTTGATAATACCAGACTTAGTTATTGTACTAGTCTCATTAAGGATGAGTGTGTTCCCAATTAAGCCCCAGGGCCACATAACCTAACTATATTTCTATAGCAGAGCCTTTAGTAGTAACGATGAAATATCACTCAATATGTATACTCTGTGAGAACACTCATATCATCAGATGATAAGTAGCTCACATTTAAAAAATAACCCTAAACCCTAAAATATGCCAACCCTGCAGAGAACAAGTTGCTACGTAGGGTTTGGGACCTCATGCCTTCATTTAAGTTTCTGGACCAAGTAGAAGGTATAGCTTTGCTCACTCATTTACTGTTAAATGATTCTACTATATACCATTTTTACCAAATGGCAATCTTTGTAAAAGGAATATGCAATTAACAATATTTTAAATTTATATAGTTGTCTTATAACTGTGACGCTGATTATTGTTATCTATGTTTGCCCTATGTCGGTTTTCTAAGTTCTAGATATTTTAAGTGATGTTTTCATCTCCCAATACATTTGGGAGCTATTTCCACTCAATCCATTAATGTTCCCTGTTGGATAATGGCATACCCCCTATGTAGAATCTATTGGTAGCACAATGTGTCTGCCTATGCTGAGCTCCTCTCTTCCCTTTCCCGCAGATACATGTTGTCTGTGGGTCATATCCCTACTCCTTTTTCCCACATCGCTTATAGCTAGCATTTCCCCAGGAGAGGAGCTCACCCAGAAGTCTTTTCTGCACCCCATACTTCCTAATATCCCCCCTATTGCATAATCATATTCTGGTTATAACCAACATAATCCCCTAATCTTCTGTCCCATAGCTCACAAATATTATGGTGATGTCAATGCTAAGCCATTTTAAGTCCTGATCCACACTTTCTAACTTCCCCGGTCTTATAGAACTTCACGATGGTCAAAACCAACCTATTTTTATAACCTCCTTGCCCATAGTTTACAAGTCTTGCCGTGATGACAATGTTAAGCCATCCTAAGCCCTGATAATGTCCCTCTGCTAACTAACTTTCTTCTACCCTATAGGTACAATCATATTAACAGAGGGGAAGCTTAATGACAGAGTATACTCTAATCCGCTCTATGATTTACTAGATATAATCTTCCCTAGACAGTGCGGGGACCCTTCCACTTGAACATTCCTAAACTCCTAGCACATACTCTAAACTTCTCATACTTATATAAGGCTCCGCCCCCCCCCCTACACTGTTTACCTCTTATGTATAGCGGTGCTTACCCGCTGAATATCTCCCCCCCCCCATATATATCTCAGCCCAAGAGTGGCTGATGCATATGATAGATCTCCACAGCCTGATATTTCAGACTCTGATACTTTATTGATTATTTTCTATAGTTCTGTGGAGATCATTTATTAATAATATAACATAAAACGAAGTTATATCTCACCTCGCCTAAACTTATTGTCTATCTTCAGATAACGATTCGATATGTAATTATATTGTTACATGTGTATCTTGTTTTTCTTATTCCAATAATGTCAAATTATAGACAATGTATTATTTACTCTGATGTAATCTTGGCCTCAGGGCGAAGCTTGTTTGTTAATCTATACTTTAACTTCAATAAAAAAATTATATTAAAAAAAAAAAATATAGGTATAGATATACAGATATATATATAAACAAGTTTGGCAAAAAGCCGAACTTAGAACATCATGCGAGTAATAACCTATATCCCCCCATAGAAGTCAATGGAGCAAAAAAAGTGTAAAAAAAAGAAAATCTAACACCCTACTCGAGCACAAACACAATCGCATATTCTCAAGTGCACCAACCCAACATGAAACTATTAATATTTCACATTCTAATGTTCTTCACATACCAGAACATTTTCTATTTATTCATAAATAAATATTTCTACATATATCTAATGGCTTCTGGGTACAAAATATATCTATACCTTTATATATATATATATATATATATATATATATATATATATATATATATATATATACATACACACATATATATATATAATTATATATAGGTATAGATATACAGATATATATATACACTCACCGCCACTTTATTAGGTACACCTGTTCAATTGCTTGGTAATACAAATTGCTAATCAACCAATCACATGGCAGCAACTCAATGCATTTAGGCATCTATATGTGGTGAAGACGACTTGCTAAAGTTTGAATTGAGCATCAGAATGGAGAAGAAATGGGATTTAAGTGACTTTGAATGTGGCATGGTTGTTGGTGCCAGATGAACTGGTCTGAGTATTTAAAAAACTGCTGATCTACTGGGATTTTCACACACAACCATCTCTAGGGTTTACAGACAATGGTCTGAAAAAGAGAAAATATCCAGTGAGCCGCAGTTGTGTGGACGAAAATGCTTTATTGATGTTAGAGGTCAGAGAAGAATGGGCAGACTGGTTCAAGATGATAGAAAGGCAACAGTAACTCCAATAACAAATTGTTATAACCAAGGTTTGCAGAATACCATCTCTGAATGCACAACATGTCAAACCTTAATGCAGATGGGCTACAGCAGCAGAATACCACACCGGATTCTACTCCTGTCAGCTAAGAACAGGAAACTGAGGCTACAATTCGCACAGGCTCACCAAAATTGGACAATAGAAGATTGAAAAAACGTTGCCTGGTCTGACGAGTCTCGATTTCAGCTGCAACATTCAGATGGTAGGGTCAGAATGTGGCGTAAACAACATGAAAGCATGGATCCATCCAGCCTTGTATCAATGGTTCAGGCTAGTGGTGGTGGTGTAATGGTGTGGGGAATATTTTTTTGGCACACTTTGAGCCCCTTAGTACCAATTGAGCATCATTTAAATGCCACGGTCTATCTGAGTATTGTTGCTGACCATGTACATCCCTTTATGACTACACTGTACTTCTGATGGCTACTTTCAGTAGGATAATGCACCCTGTCACAAAGCTCAAATCATCTCAAACTGGCTTCTTGAACATGACAATCAGTTCACTGTACTCCAATGGCCTCCACAATCACAAGATCTCAATCCAATAGAGCACCTTTGGGATGTGGTGGAACGGGAGATTCGCATCATGGATGTGCATCCGTCAAATCTGCAGCAACTGCGTGATGCTATCATATCAATAGGGATCAAAATCTCTGAGGAATGTTTCCAACACCTTGTTGAATCTATGCCATGGAGAATTAAGGCAATTCTGAAGGCAAAGGGGTCCAACCCGGTACTAGCAAGGTGCACCTAATAAAGTGGCCGGTGAGTTCTTTTACATATATAGGAATATCTATTTATAAATACTTAGACGGTATTCTGCTATGTGCAGAACATTAGAATATGAAATATTTACGGTAAATACATAGTTAAATACTTTATCAAATATGAATATTGCATAAATATGATTTTACATGTTTTTATCCACTTAACTGCAAAAGGCTCAAATGCACTTGTGTATATGTCTATATATGTATACATATGTATTTATATATGTAAATTTGTATGTAAATACACACACACATACATATACATTTATATATATATATATATATATATATATATATACACAGTGGGGCAAAAAAGTATTTAGTCAGCCACCAATTGTGAAAGTTCTCCCACTTAAGAAGATGAGAGAGGCCTGTAATTTTCATCATAGGTATACCTCAGCTATGAGAGACAAAATGTGGAAACAAATCCAGACAATCACATTGTCTGATTTGAAAAGAATTTATTTGCATATTATGGTGGAAAATAAGTATTTGGTCCCCTACAAACAAGCAAGATTTCTGTCTCACACAGACCTGTATCTTCTTCTTTAAGAGGCTCCTCTGTCCTCCACTCATTACCTGTATTAATGGCACCTGTTTGAACTTGTTATCGGTATAAAAGACACCTGTCCACAACTTTAAACAGTCACACTCCAAACTCCACTATGGTGAAGACCAAAGAGCTGTCGAAGGACACCAGAAACAAAATTGTAGACCTGCACCAGGCTGGAAAGACTGAATCTGCAATAGGCAAGCAGCTTAGTGTGAATAAATCAACTGTGAGAGCAATAATTAGAAAATGGAAGACATACAAGACCACTGATAATCTCCCTCGATCTGGGGCTCCACGCAAGATCTCACCCCATGGGGTCAAAATGATCACAAGAACGGTGAGCAAACATCCCATAACCACACGGGGGACCTAGTGAATGACCTGCAGAGAGCTGGGACCAACGTAACAAAGGCTACCATCAGTAACACACTATGCCGCCAGGGACTCAGATACTGCAGTGCCAGATGTGTACCCCTGCTTAAGCCAGTACATGTCCGGGCACATCGGAAGTATGCTAGAGAGCATTTGTATGATCCAGAAGCGGATTGGGAGAATGTCATATGGTCAGATGAAACCAAAGTAGAACTGTTTGGTAGAAACACAACTCGTCGTGTTTGGAGGAGAGAGAATGCTGAGTTGCAACCAAAGAACACCATAGCTACTGTGAAGCATGGGGGTAGCAACATCATGCTTTGGGGCTATTTCTCTGCAAAGGGAACAGGACGACTGATCCGTGTACATGAAAGAATGAATGGGGCCAGGTATCGTGAGATTTTGAGTGCAAACATCCTTCCATCAGCAAGGGCATTGAAGATGAAACGTGGCTGGGTCTTTCAGCATGACAATGATCCCAAACACACTGCCCGGGCAACGAAGGAGTGGCTTCGTAAGAAGCATTTCAAGGTCCTGGAGTGGCCTAGCCAGTCTCCAGATCTCAACCCCATAGAAAACCTTTGGAGGGAGTTGAAAGTCCGTGTTGCCCAGCGACAGCCCCAAAACATCACTGCTCTAGAGGAGATCTGCATGCAGGAATGGGCCAACAAACCAGCAACAGTGTGTGACAACCTTGTGAAGACTTACAGAAAATGTTTGACCTCTGTCATTGACAACAAAGGATATATAACAAAGTATTGAGATGAACTTTTGATATTGACCAAATAATTATTTTCCACCATAATATGCAAATAAATTCTTTCCAAATCAGACAATGTGATTGTCTGAATTTGTTTCCACATTTTGGCCTCTAGTTATCAAGCCGTCAACCTCAAATACACTGGAATTCCGCAGCGTATTTGTGGCGAGGCTGATTCGCCTAAGTTATCAAGCCCTACATACCGGCAAAAGTAGAATTTAGTGACGTAAGCTTCGATCCGCCGGACTCAGTCCGACACAGATCGATTCTTACGTCACTCCAGATGTTCCGCACACAAGTTCGGCACAATCTGACTACTTTTGCTAGTTATCAAAAAACTAGCAGGTACGCCCGGCACTTTTCCGTCCCAGCGTACCTGGTTTTCAATCCGCCGCCATGGAGGCGGCGGATCCCATAGGAATCAATGGGAGTTCATGTTCGCTGCTGCCCGACATCCCATTGATTCCTATGGGAGCTATCTACACCTAACACCCTAACATGTACCCCTAGTCTAAACACCCCTAATCTGTCCCCCCCTACACCGCCGCAACGAAATAAATGTATTACCCCCTAAACCGCCGTTCCCGGAGCCCACCGCCATTCTAATAAACTGATTAACCCCTAAACCGCCGCTCCCAGACCCCGCCGCCACTATAATAAATAAGTTAACCCCTAAACCGCCGCTCCTGGACCCCGCCACAACTATAATATATATGTTAACCCCTAAACCGCTGCTCCCGGACACCGCCGCCACCTACATAATACCTATTAACCCCTATCCTGCCCCCCCTACACAACCGCCACTATAATAAATTTATTAACCCCTATCCTGCCCCCCCTACACTGCCGCCACTATAATAAATTTATTAACCGCTATCCTGCCCCCCCTACACCGTCGCAACTATAATAAAATTATTAACCCCTAAACCTAAGTCTAACCCTAACCCTAACACCCCCCTAACTTAAATATTAATTAAATACATCTAAATATTATAACTCTTATTAACTAAATTAATCCTATTTAAAAATAAATACTTACCTGTAAAATAAACCCTAAGATAGCTACAATATAAATAATAATTATATTGTATCTATTTTAGGATTTATTTTTATTTTACATGCAAATTTCAATTTATTTTAACTAGGTACAATAGCTATTAAATAGTTAATAACTATTTAATAGTTACCTAGTTAAAATAAAGAGAAATTTACCTGTAAAATAAAAACTAACCTAAGTTACAATTACACCTAACACTACACTATCATTAAATAAATTATTCCTATTTAAAACTAAATACTTAGCTGTAAAATAAACCCTAAGATAGCTACAATGTAATTAATAATTTCATTGTAGCTATTTTAGGATTTATATTTATTTTACAGGTAACTTTGTATTTATTTTAGCTAGTTAGAATAGTTATTAAATAGTTATTAACTATTTAATAACTACCTAGCTAAAAGAAATACAAAATTACCTGTAAAATAAATCCTAACCTAAGTTACAATTAAACCTAACACTACACTATCATTAAATTCATTAAATAAATTACCTACAAATAACTACAATTAAATGCAGGTAAATAAACTAACTAAAGTACAAAAAATAAAAAAACTAAGTTACAAAAAAATAAAAAAAATAAGTTACAAACATTTAAAAAATATTACAACAATTTTAAGCTACTTACACCTAATCTAAGCCCCCTAATAAAATAACAAAGCCGCCCAAAATAAATAAATAAGCCCTACCCTATTTTACATTAAAAAGTTAACGGCTCTATTACCTTACCAGCCCTTAAAAGGGCCTTTTGCGGGGCATGCCCCAAAGAATTCAGCTCTTTTGCCTGTAAAAAAAAAATACAACCCCCCCAACATTAAAACCCACCACCCACATACCCCTAATCTAACCCAAACCCCCCTTAAATAAACCTAACACTAACCCCCTGAAGATCATCCTACCTTTAGCCGTCTTCAGCCAGCCGACCACCGATGGAACAGAAGAAGACATCCGGAGCGGCTGAAGTCATCATCCAAGGGGCGCTGAAGAAGTCTTCCATCCGATTGAAGTCATCATCCAAGGGGCACTGAAGAAGTCTTCCATCCGATTGAAGTCAACATCCAGGCGGCGTCTTCAATCTTCATCCATCCGGAGCGGAGCCATCTTCAGATGAGCCGACCCAGAGCCATCTTCTTCCACCGACGACTGAACGACGAATGACGGTTCCTTTAAGTGATGTCATCCAAGATGGCGTCCCTCAAATTCCGATTAATCAGCCAATCAGATTTTTCCTACCTTAATTCCGATTGGCTGATAGAATCCTATCAGCCAATCGGAATTCGAGGGACGCCATCTTGGATGACGTCACTTAAAGGAACCGTCATTCGTCATTCAGTCATCGGTTGAAGATGATGGCTCCGTGTCGGCTCGTCTGAAGATGGCTGGGCTCCGCTCCGGATGAATGAAGATTGAAGATGCCGCCTGGATGTTGACTTCAATCGGATGGAAGACTTCTTCAGCGCCTCTTGGATGATGACTTCAATCAGATGGAAGACTTCTTCAGCACCCTTTGGATGATGATTTCTGCCGCTCCGGATGTCTTCTTCTGTTCCATCGGTGGTCGGCTGGCTGAAGATGGCTAAAGGTAGGATGATCTTCAGGGGGTTAGTGTTAGGTTTATTTAAGGGGGGCTTGGGTTAGATTAGGGGTATGTGGGTGGTGGGTTTTAATGTTAAGGGGAGTTGTATTTTTTTTTTACAGGCAAAAGAGCTGAATTCTTTGGGGCATGCCCCGCAAAAGTCCCTTTTAAGGGCTGGTAAGGTAATAGAGCTGTTAACTTTTTAATGTAGAATAGGGTAGGGCATTTTTTATTTTGGGGGGCTTTGTTATTTTATTAGGGGGCTTAGATTAGGTGTAAGTAGCTTAAAGTTGTTGTAATATTTTTTAAATGTTTGTAACTTATTTTTTTTATTTTTTGTAACTTATTTTTTTTTATTTTTTGTACTTTAGTTAGTTTATTTAATTGTATTTAATTGTAGTTATTTGTAGGTAATTTATTTAATTAATTTAATGATAGTGTAGTGTTAGGTTTAATTGTAACTTAGGTTAGGATTTATTTTACAGGTAATTTTGTATTTCTTTTAGCTAGGTAGTTATTAAATAGTTAAATAGGAATAATTTATTTAATGATAGTGTAGTGTTAGGTGTAATTGTAACTTAGGTTAGTTTTTATTTTACAGGTAAATTTCTCTTTATTTTAACTAGGTAGCTATTAAATAGTTATTAACTATTTAATAGCTATTGTACCTAGTTAAAATAAATTGAAATTTGCCTGTAAAATAAAAATAAATCCTAAAATAGCTACAATATAATTATTTATTTTACAGGTAATTTTGTATTTCTTTTAGCTAGGGAGTTATTAAATAGTTAAATAGGAATAATTTATTTAATGATAGTGTAGTGTTAGGTGTAATTGTAACTTAGGTTAGTTTTTATTTTACAGGTAAATTTCTCTTTATTTTAACTAGGTAGCTATTAAATAGTTATTAACTATTTAATAGCTATTGTACCTAGTTAAAATAAATTGAAATTTGCCTGTAAAATAAAAATAAATCCTAAAATAGCTACAATATAATTATTTATTTTACAGGTAATTTTGTATTTCTTTTAGCTAGGGAGTTATTAAATAGTTAAATAGGAATAATTTATTTAATGATAGTGTAGTGTTAGGTGTAATTGTAACTTAGGTTAGTTTTTATTTTACAGGTAAATTTCTCTTTATTTTAACTAGGTAGCTATTAAATAGTTATTAACTATTTAATAGCTATTGCACCTAGTTAAAATAAATTGAAATTTGCCTGTAAAATAAAAATAAATCCTAAAATAGCTACAATATAATTATTATTTATATTGTAGCTATATTAGGGTTTATTTTAAAGGTAAGTATTTATTTTTAAATAGGATTAATTTAGTTAATAAGAGTTATAATATTTAGATGTATTTAATTAATATTTAAGTTAGGGGGGTGTTAGGGTTAGGGTTAGAATTAGGTTTAGGGGTTAGTAATTTTATTATAGTTGCGGCGGTGTAGGGGGGCAGGATAGGGGTTAATAAATTTATTATAGGTGGCGACGGTGTAGGGGGGGCAGATTAGGGGTTAATACGTTTAATATAGGTGGCGGCGGGGTCCGGGTGCGGCGATTTAGGGGTTAAACAATTAATTTAGTTGCGGCGGGGTAAGGGATCGGCAGGATAGGGGTTAATAAATTTATTATAGGTGGCGGCGGTATAGGGGGGGCAGGATAGGGGTTAATAGGTATTATGAAGGTGGCGGCGGGGTCCGGGAGCGGCGGTTTAGGGGTTAATCAGTTTATTAGAGTGGCGGTGGGCTCCGGGAGTGGCGGTTTAGGGGTTAATACATTTATAAGAGTTGCGGCGGGGTCTAGGAGTCGCGATTTAGGGGTTAATAACTTTATTTAGTTGCGAGGGGCTCCGGGGGTGCCGGTATAGGGGGTAGAACAGTATAGTTAGTGTGGGTGCTTAATGACAGCTTGTCAATAAAGCTGTAAAAAAGCCGAAGAGCAGCGAGATCGGATGAGTGATAACTATCACAGTCCGCTGCTCATCGCCCCGTACTTGGTGCGCAGCTTTTTGACAGATTTATTGATAACTTTGGAGAGCGTATTCAGGTCCGCGGCGGCGATGGTAGGCGAGCTTAGGTGGGCGTATTGGGGCCGGCGATGGCAGGTAAGTAGACACATTGATAACTAGAGGCCTTTGTCTCTCATAGTTGAGGTATACCTATGATGAAAATTACAGGCCTCTCTCATCTTCTTAAGTGGGAGAACTTGCACAATTGGTGGCTGACTAAATACTTTTTTTGGCCCAATTTGGACATTTCCACTTAGAGGTGCACTCACTTTTGTTGCCAACAGTTTAGACATTAATGGCTGTGTGTTTAGTTATTTTGAGCGGACAGCAAATTTACACTGTTATACAGGCTGTACACTCACTACTTTACATTGTAGCAAAGTGTAATCTCTTCAGTGTTGTCACATGAAAAGATATAATAAAATATTTATAAAAATGTGAGGGGTGTACATATATACATATATATATATATACATATTAATACATAAATATATATGTACACATATATAAACATATATATTTATAATATATATATATATATATATATATATGTATATATATATATATATGTATATATATATATATATATATACAAATATATATTTAGACATGTATATGTATGTCTATGTTAAAGCCCTTTGCCTGCTTTTTTTTTAATAACTGGGACCTCATATCTTTGAGCTTTTATAATTTTTTTCTGCATTTTTTTAATCATTTGTATTATATAGTGTTATTATGAGTGTAACTTCACTTTGTAATGTATTTTTGATGAGTTTTCTGACCCTTTTTTGTTTCGCGAAACAGTTAACCAGAACTCTGAGGATGCTCTAACCCGACATGCGTCAACTTCAATTGCGCTCAATCGATCGCGCTTATTTCAACTATTAATACTTTTAAATTATATACTTTACCTAAACCTCAAAAGTTTATCTTTGGTCATGTAATGTATCACTCTTACAGTAAACAGAAAGGACTTATAGTACAAGAATGCTTCAACCAGTTCATGAGATATCTATTTAATCACTAAAAAATGTAATTATTCAGAGAAAAATCTCCTCTTTTGTATAATTATAAAATCCCTTGATCAAAAAGGAATATATTTTACCAAAATAACTAATAAAAATAGTTATACAAAGATTGCCAGCTCTATATCCCTAGTTAATATTAGGTAACACAATTAGATAACACACATAACTAATTTGTATTTTCTGTCCATTGTTCCAATTTTTAAAGTCTGTTTAAATGAAGCATCCTTTCTTCACCGACAGACATAAAATCCTCATTTTATTTCAGAAGACCAGTACATTATTAATTTAATAATAATAAAAAAAACCTTGTACATACTATAATGCTTCAAAGCTTAATTCTCTTGCTGTATGCCTTTGGATAAAACCCCCTTCAGACTTTTCAGATCATCTTTCTAACTAAAGATAGTCATTTGATTCTCATGTAGAGTGAAAATATAATTCTATAGTCCGTGCAGCCAGCTTTGTGATACGATAGAGGCATTGATAAAAGCTTCGCATTTACAATCCTTAGTATTTAAATTCTAACAATGAAAAGGGTTAATTGCCTATTAAATATTTTTAAGAGAAAACCTATACTTCTGTGTCAAATCCTATTTTCTCTCAGCTCAACCTTATTTTAATGACATAGTGCTGGACAAATGGGGAAAATCACCCATGGCACAATTTCTGTCGATGAATATTTCAGCAGGTGCCTTTTGGCTAAAAGTTGAGATAAAAGCCTTGCTTCAGGCAAATTAAGATTGGGAAGAAAAGACTTCTAAGTACTTAGAGCTTATGAGAAAAAAAAAAAAATACCCGACCCCTGGACATTATCCTTTCAACTGAAAAAGTGAAAGATCAGAGCATAAAGGAATTGCAGCTCCTCCTTTTTTGTGACGTCAGAAGTTTGCTGAATACCTTAGATAGCTTGTTTTTATTATCATCAAATATTTAAAACAAACAGAACATTCTGTATGGTTTAATAATAATAATAATATAATAATAGTATAATGATGTGAAGAAGGAAAATGAAGAGAAAATGTAGGTTAGATAATATTCTGTAAAATAATTTCTTAACTCCTTGTTATAATGTCATCTATGAGAATGTATTGTTAAATCTTATACATTGTGTGTACTTCCATGGTATATCAATTGATATTAATAATAAAAGATGTCAATCAGAAATAAATACTATACCAGTTCTCTCAGTTCTCTCATACAAAAGAGACAAAAAAATCAGACAGATTTAAAAATAAAAGTCAGCACTGAAAAAAAGGCAACGGTGTTTAAAGGGACTTAAACCCATTTTTTTTCTTTTATGTTTCAGTTATATTATACAATTTTAAACAACTGTCCAATTTACTTATTTTAACAAATTTGCTTTGTTCTTCTAGCATCCTTTGTTGACAGAGCAGCGATGCACTACTGAGAGCTAGCTAAAAGCCAATAACAAGAGGCATATATGTTCAACCACCAATCAGAAGCTTCATAGACTACCTAGGTATACTTTTCAACCAAGAATACAAATAGAACAAAACAAATTAGATAATAGAAATAAATTGGGAAGTTAATTAAAATTGCACACTCTATCCCAATCACGAATGAAAAAAAAACATGGGTTTTGTGTCCCTTTAAGGAAGTATAGGTAAATTATATGTTGCTTAAAAATTTAACTCATCGCAAGAGAGCAAAGCAAATTTGATAACAAAAGTAAATTAGAGAGTTTTTTTGTTTTGTTTTTAATTTAATTTCACACTCTTTCTGAATCATGAAAGGTGGCATGCTTTATCTAAACCGTAAATGTCTCATTTTAACTTCACTGTCTCTTTAACAAGAATATAGCCATTCCAACAAGTATAAAACGTTGCTTAAAAAGTCAAGACTAGCCAATAGAAGTGATGGCTTCATTTCATTAAAAGAATTTGAGAATTATGAGCAAAAATGCAAAAACAAACCCAACAACAACAAAAAACATCAAAACAAAATATATATGTAAATATTACTTTAACAAACCTGATTCTAAAATTAAACATTTAACTGAGTGTGTGAGACATTTAAATAAAAAAACAAAAAAAAACAACAAAAATTGCATCTGACCTTGTAACACTAGAGCGGATTGAAAAAAAACAAACGTTATTTGTAATACATGGTAGACAATAATACACTGCGTAAAAACTACATTCTACTAATACCTAAACATAAAAAGTATTTTGTGAAAAACTATGTTCTGCTAACCTTTATGAGTAATGAGAGCTCTCTTAAATGAACATGTGTATGATTAATAATTATTATCAATTCAGCAAATTAAGATTTAGTCAGTATGGACAGTGAATGGCATGCTTTATTGTAAAATATTAATACAAGTTATTTAATTTATTGTTTGGGTACATTACAAAGCATAAACTTAGAAATCTTAAAGACCATAAAATAAAAAAAAAGATATGAAATGAAAACACACTATTTATAGTTAATATTAAGCATTCAAAATAACATATTATTATGTTTGACACATGCACACTCCAGAGCCTACCTGAGTATACTCTCATGAGAAGGAGCTAAATTTAAACAAAGGATACCAGAATACCTGAATTCTATAAAGTACATTTTTACTTTGATTTCCCTTTAATTTTCCCCCTAGCTTAGTATCACCTGCCTTGTTGGATATCAGGGAACATAATTTTGAAGGGGGTGAGAATATTATAATACTCTCATCTTCCCCTCCCATTATTTACCTTTAATTTGAAAGAGGCAACGTCTCCTTTTTTAATGAAGGTCACATGCTTCTCTAACATGGAAATGACTTCTGTAGGAATAGCAATAACTTGTATTACTAGGCACTAAGGATAATTGTTCTAAGTGAGGTAACTTTTTTAGTTCCCTCATCTGCACCTTTCAATCAAGCAAAGGAATATCTGACCCCAATTTGGAGAGCACCTTCTTTTTAATGGGGTTGTCACTCCACAATCAATTGGAGACAGTTAAACTAAAAATTGACAAGCATAATTGATTTAGGGCCAGATTACAAATGGAGCACTTAATATACACGCTAATATGCGTGTATATATATATATATATATATATATATAAATATAAGCATATACATATATATTTACTGGGAACACACAGTTCCCATAGACTGCAATGTAAAGGCACTTTTCAGTGCCGTTTTATTTTTCTAGCACCCCACTCCAAACAACTTTAACCCAATAATACTGTCTATTGCAGTTATTTTAATAAAAAATAAAGATGCTGCTATCTTTAATTTTTAATAAAATATACTAGACTGCATTTTGGGGGGAGATCTGTGAGCGTGATAATTTAGCGCTCCACTTGTAATCTAGCCCTTAATGTTTGCAACTTTTAGGATTTCAAAAGAATGGCTAACCCTTTGAGACCTTTTACACAATGCTATCAAAATAACCCTCATAAGGGAATTTCATTTTTTAAATGAAGGGGCTCATACCCTGAGTAGCAAGTGATCAGATAATGGCAAATATCTGTCTACTAGGTGGATTAAAAAGTCTGTATTAGGCTCCAAAAAAATCTTTGGCTACCCCATACATGCACCATAATCTGACAACTGATTTTTGTTTGAAAGAGGAGTGGCCCCTTTTTCACAAATCCAGATGATCACTATTACAACAGTGACCATGTGAAAGGATCTTATATATTTAAAACAATATTACAATACAAAGTTGGATATCAAATCTATGATTTGAAACACAGGCAATTTCTATCTTTCAAATGAATGTTTGTGTTCCTGTCTTTGTGCAACTCAGATCCTATGTTGGGGTCCTGCAATTATTTCTGGTAATTTTTGAAATGAGAATTTGATGGAGTTTTCAAATTCCTATATTTGATACCTATGAATTGTCTATATAAAAGGCAAACTGATGTAAACTATCTGACTATAAAATGTTATCTTCTAAATTTTAAAATCTGTAACTACAGAGTGCTTGATTACAACTTTAAGAAAACAAATGTCTCACTCATTTTTATTTAGTATGTGATAGATTTTCTATAAAAAATAGAATAAAATCAGTTTTGCATTTTAGGTATGGAGTTTTCAGTCACTTCTTCAAACTAAATATATATATATTTTAAACTGCGTTTCTACTAAAAATAAATAATACATACTTTTTATGGAAAACTCCAGCAAAAATCAGTGAAAGCATGTTTAAATGTAATGAGTATCAATGTGTAATATGTTCTCAGCATAGAAGAAGAAAAGAAATGACTTTTTTATTTATTTAAAGTTGCAGCGCCATAAAATGTAAAACAGAAATACATTTTGTGAATATGTATTGCTGTTGAGTGAGCTTGACACTGTTTTGTTTAAATTCTTAAAAAATAAAATTGTCAAAAAGTGTAAAAAAACATTTATATTAAAAACACTAACAATTTAGAGCACTAAAATACCTGTTCTCACAAATTTTAAGTGGATAAAGCAAGTACATTCTACCAGCAATTTCATATTAAAGAGATAGTAAGCACCAAAATGTAATTGCCTCAAAAGATAGATAATTACTTTATCTTATATTCCCTAGTTTTATATAACGGACACTGTTACAGAAATATACTTTTTACCTCTGTAATTAACTTGTATCTAAGCTTCTGCAGACTGCCACCTTATCTCAGATCTTTTGACAGACTTGCATTTCAGGCAATTAGTATTGAATCTTAAATAACTCCACTTGCATGAGCACAATGTTATTTATATGAAACACATGAACTAATGCCCTCTAGCTCTAAAAAAGTGTCAAATGCATTCAGATAAAAGGCGGCCTTCAAGGGTTAAGGAATTAGCATATAAACCTACCTAGGTTTAGCTTTCAATTAAGAATACCAAGAGAACATGAGAGTGGGCTTCCATAGGCTCCAATGAGGCTCCAATGAGAGCTTCTTTCTTTTCCCATTAACTGGCGTGCGAAAAATTAGCACTCCACTTGTAATCTAGCCCTTTATTGGTAAATAAACAACTATTTAAAAAGAAAGAGAGGAAATAATAAAAGTGATTAAAGGGATAGAAAGATCAACAATATAAGTATTTTTGCAATATACTTCCATTAGCAAAAATGCTTCTAGTAAGTGTTTACTGTTTTTCTGTAGCATACGCACATATGCTGCGAGGGCCCGTGCACCAATATTTAAACACCACACCTTCCTTTTAGAGAGTCAGCAGTGGCTTGAATGACACAAATTAAATCTTCAGAAGCAATACACACCACAGCCAGCTCTCTCAGAAGGTGTAGTGTCTGAATAGAGGTGCACAGGCTCTCACAGGATATGTGCATATGCTGCAGAAAAAAACAGTAATAACTTTTACTAGAAGCATTTTTGCTAATGGAAGTTTATGGCAACAATGCTTATATTTCAAATTGAAATGCACCCGTGTACATTTCATTTTGACCTTTTTATCCCTTTAATGCCTTAAAACTGTTCAAATCAGCCAATAGAATTTCAGTAGCTCTCATCCAATTAGCTGATTTGAACAGCCAATAGGATTTCAGAAGCTTGTCTCCTTTTGGCTGATTTCAATTTAACACTCAAATCGGCCAATAGGAATGGAAGGGACTCCATCTTGAATCACTTCCCTTGCATTGAAGTTTCAGTTTACGGCGGCGACCGTAAGAAGAGGAGCTCTGCATCAGATGGCTTCAGGATGGACCCACTCTGCGCCGCAAGGGGAAAATAGAAGATACAGCTTGGATGAAGACTTCTTCCGCATAGATGGATGAAGACATCGCCGCCTGGATGAAGAATTCTTCCGCCTGGATGGATGAAGACATCGCCGCCTGGTTGAAGACATCTCCGTCTGGATGTCGGGGCTTCAGAACTGTAAGAGGATCTTCGGGGGTTAGTGTTTGGATTTTTAGTTGTTTGAGTGTGTTTTTTTTTTTTTTCAATTAGGGTTTGGGCTTGTAAAATATCTAAATGCCCATGCCCATTCAAATGCCATTTTCAGGGCAATGGGTAGCTTAGGTTTTTTTTAGAGTTAGGGCTTTTATTTGGGGGGGTTGGTTTGGTGGTGGGTTTTACTGTTGGGGTGTGTTTGTATTTATTTTTTACAGGTAAAAGAGATTATATTTTTGGGGCAATGCCCCACAAAAGGCCCTTTTAAGGGCTATTAGTAGTTAATTGTAGGATAGGTTTTTTTTTTATTTTGGGGGGCTTTTTTATTTTGATAGGGATATTAGATTAGACGTAAAAAAAAATATTTTGGATAATTTCGTTTGTTATTTCTCGTAATTTAGTGGGTTTTTTTTTGTAATTTAGGACTTTGTAATAATGTTTAATTGTACATTTAAAACATTTTAGTAGTGTTAGGATTTTTTAGTGGTGGTGATGTGGGAGGCCAGAGGTTTAGGGGTTAATGATTTTATTTAGTGGCGGTGATGCCGGGAAGCGGCGGAATAGAGGTTAATATTTATATTAGTGGCGGCAATGTCGGGAGCGGCAGATTATGGGGTTAATAGGTTCATTATAGTGCCGGTGATGCGGGAGAGTGGTGGTTTAAGGGTTAATAAGTAGTTTATGGGTGTTAGTGTACTTTGTAGCAGTTTAGTTGGTATAAATAAAGTAGGGAAAAAATCGAATAACAGCGTCATTAATGTCTGTTAGTTAACAAAAGTCCGATGCTCATCGCCCCATACTTGGTGCATGTGTTTTTGACGGCTTTTTTTTTATAAATATGGAGTTTGTATTCAGGTCCGTGGCCGCGATGTTTGGCGATGTTAGGCGAGCGTATTGACACCCGCGAATGCAACATAGTTGATGCTTTGATAAATATCCCCCATTATCTCAAAATAAAAATACAGATATTTGAGGCATCCTGCTTAATATAACTGTTATTTTAGTAATCTATTGTATGTTAAATTGCTATTTTTTAATAATAATTTTAAACATTAAGTAGGACACTCCTGAAAAATTGTGCTTCTGTATCTCTGCTGCTTTATTTTTATATCAGCACTTAACTGTTGTATAATGATCATTAATTTAATATTCCTTTTTATGTCATTATAAATACGCCAGCTCTGTTCAGTTTTACTGCGTACATGTGATTAGGGGTTACCTCAGCCTTCATTTACATAGACATTTTAGGTATTATTAGCTCATTGTAAATTTAGTGTGGATCATTCTCTAGTTAATTCATAAAAACCAATGAGCATATTATGGTAAAAGGGAGCCACACACGGCACAAACTGATTAAAGGAAGAATTGTATATTCCACTGTAAGATTGTGCTGTAAGCATACTTTCTACCTTAAAGGGACAGGACACTCTAAAATGTTCTTGAATTATTTGGATATAGCATACAATTTTAAACAACTTTCCAATTTACTTCCATTTTTACATTTGCTTTGTTCTTTTTTTATCCTTTGCTGAAGGAACATCATTGCACTACTGGCAGCAAGATGAACGCATCTAGCCAATCACAGAAGACAAATGTGTGCAAGCAACAATTAGCAGCAGCTGCCACTAGTGTAGGATATGTGTATATTTTTTTTTCAACAAGGGATACCAAGAGAACAAAGCACATTTGGAAATAGAAGTGAATTTAAAAATGTCTTAAAATTACATGATCTATCGGAATCATACAAGTTTAATTTTTACTTTCCTATTCCTTTAAAGGGACTGTCGAAAACTGTAGAGATGGCTAGCCAGACTAAATACACACAGAGAGAAATGCACTCACAGGAACGAACAACCAGCTCAATACCATTGTTAGCCTGTTCTATGGCGATTTACCACCTGGGTGCAACTTCTTTTAGCCCAGCAATGCTTTTCACAGAGTAGAACTTTCCTGTAGTATATCAGTCTGATCCCGCCTATTACGGTCAGTTCAGCACCAAAATACCAGGCAATTCCTCTCTGAACAAGGAACAAAGCAACCCCAGACGATCGTTTTGTCCTTCATTGGGCCTTGTCAGTGAGGTGTAGCTATATTCCTCTAAGCACACTGAGCAAGGAGTCCACGTCTGGTTTCCCCTTTTTCCCATAGGGAGAATAAATACACACAGAGAGAAATGCACTCACAGGAACAAACAACCAGCTCAATACCATTGTTAGCCTGTTCTATGGCGATTTACCACCTGGGTGCAACTTCTTTTAGCCCAGCAATGCTTTTCACAGAGTAGAACTTTCCTGTAGTATATCAGTCTGATCCTGCCTATTACGGTCAGTCCAGCACCGAAATACCAGGCAATTCCTCTCTGAACAAGGAACAAAGCAACCCCAGACTATCGTTTCGGCCTTCATTGGGCCTTGTCAGTGAGGTGTAGCTATATTCCTCTAAGCACACTGAGCAAGGAGTCCACGTCTGGTTTCCCCTTTTTCCCATAGGGAGACTAAATACACACAGAGAAAAAGGGGAAACCAGACGTGGACTCCTTGCTCAGTGTGCTTAGAGGAATATAGCTACACCTCACTGACGAGGCCCAATGAAGGCAGAAACAATCGTCTGGGGTTGCTTTGTTCCTTGTTCAGAGAGGAATTGCCTGGTATTTCCGCGCTGGACTGGCCGTAATAGGCAGGATCAGACTGATATACTACAGGAAAATTCTACTCTGTGAAAAGCATTGCTGGGCTAAAAGAAGTTGCACCCAGGTGGTAAATCGCCATAGAACAGGCTAACAATGGTATTGAGCTGGTTGTTCGTTCCTGTGAGTGCATTTCTCTCTGTGTGTATTTAGTCTCGAGATGGCTAGCCAGGAAGAGCCAATCAAGAACAACTGAGTCTATCCTGAGTAGTCGGCATACTTAAAGGACCAGTCAATACAGTAGAATTGAATACATGACAAATATATACAATAAAAAGACAATACAATAGCACTTACTTTGATATAGCACTTATATACAATAAAAAGACAATACAATAGCACTTACTTTGATTTTGAAATGAGCAGTAGAACATTTCCTGGAAAATGCCAAACTTAATCCAATTTCTCCTCCCCCTGTACCATGTGAGAGCCATCACCCAATCATAAAAATGCATATACATATCTACTAGGCATTTTTTCACATATTGACATACTCTGTAGGAGCTGGAGAATGTGCACATTCTGATAATGAAGGTACGTTGCAAAGTTGTTTTAAATTGCATGCTCTTTCAGAATCAATTTTAATTGTGACTTTAGTGTCCCTTTTATGGCAAAAGGTAAAGTACTGAAGCAAGGAAAAAGTATCGTAGTTCAGCAGGCCAAAGTTCAAACTGAAGTAAGATCAAAGCTGAGCAGCAGGCTCAGGAGAGTCAGAGGTCAGCGCCAGGTTTTAGGTGTCTGTTAACAAAGCCAGGGATTAAACCGTCTAGTAGTCAGAAAAAAGCCAAGGGTCAAAGCCCGCTAAGCGGTAACAAAGCCAGGGAGCAAGCAATCTCTTGATCATGTGATCTGAGCAGCCGCAGTATTCAAAAATCTGGTGCACTGAAAATATCTAGCTAATTGTCACATGCACGTGCAGGAAAAATGCTAACACTAAAACAGTGATACATTTTACTAGAAGCATTTTTGACACTATACTGTAGGTATATTGTAAGTATGTTAGATGTCGTTAATATATGTGCATTTTAATTATGTTAAGCTTATCTGTACCTGACCACTAGTGTTATTTTATCTGTACCACTGACGCTAGCCTGTCGTTACCTGACCACTGATCTCAGTCTGTCTGTACCTGATCACTGGCATTAGTCTATCTGTAACTGACCACTGACCCTAGCCTGTTTGTACCTGACGCCTGACCCTGGTCTGTTTGTACCTGACCACTGGTGTTATTTTATCTGTACCTGACCACTGGTCTTTACCTGACCACTGATCTCAGTCTGTCTGTACTTGATCACTGGCATTAGTCTATCTGTAACTGACCACTGACCCTGGTCTGTTTATACCTGACCACTGACCCTGGCCTGTTTGTACCTGAGCATTGGTGTTATTTTATCTGTACCTGACCACTGGTCTTTACCTGACCACTGATCTCAGTCTGAGTGTACCTGATCACTGGATTTAGTCTATCTGTAACTGACTACTGACCCTAGCCTGTTTGTACCTGACCCCTGGCATTAGTCTATCTGTAACTGACCACTGACCCTAGCCTGTTTGTACCTGACGCCTGACCCTGGTCTGTTTGTACCTGACCACTGGTGTTATTTTATCTGTACCTGACCACTGGTCTTTACCTGACCACTGATCTCAGTCTGTCTGTACTTGATCACTGGCATTAGTCTATCTGTAACTGACCACTGACCCTGGTCTGTTTATACCTGACCACTGACCCTGGCCTGTTTGTACCTGAGCATTGGTGTTATTTTATCTGTACCTGACCACTGGTCTTTACCTGACCACTGATCTCAGTCTGAGTGTACCTGATCACTGGATTTAGTCTATCTGTAACTGACTACTGACCCTAGCCTGTTTGTACCTGACCCCTGGCATTAGTCTATCTGTAACTGACCACTGACCCTGGTCTGTTTGTACCTGACCACTGATCTCAGTCTGTCTGTACCTGATCACTGGCATTAGTCTATCTGTAACTGACCACTGACCCTGGTCTGTTTATACCTGACCACTGACCCTGGCCTGTTTGTACCTGAGCATTGGTGTTATTTTATCTGTACCTGACCACTGGTCTTTACCTGACCACTGATCTCAGTCTGAGTGTACCTGATCACTGGCATTAGTCTATCTGTAACTGACTACTGACCCTAGCCTGTTTGTACCTGACTCCTGGCATTAGTCTATCTGTACCTTACCACTGACCCTGGCCTGTTGGTACCCGGCCACTGGTGTTATTTTATCTGTACCTGACCACTGGTCTTCACCTGACCACTGATCTCAGTCTGAGTGTACCTGATCACTGGCATTAGTTTATCTGTAACTAACTACTGACCCTAGGCTGTTTGTACCTGACCCCTGGCATTAGTCTATCTGTACCTGACCACTGACCCTGGCCTGTTTGTACCCGGCCACTGGTATTAGTCTATCTGTGCCTGACCACTGACCCTGTCCTGTTTGGACCTGACCACTGGTGTTATTTTATCTGTACTTGACCACTGACCCGAGCCTGTTGTACCTGACAACTGGTGTTAGTCTATCTGTAAATGACCACTGACCCTAGCTTGTTAGCACCTAACCCTAGAACCTGACCACTGGCATTAGTCTATCTGTACCTGACCACTGACCCTTGCCTGTTTGTACCTGACCACTAACCATAGTCTGTCTTTACCTGATCACTGAACCTAGCATGTGTGTACCTGATCATTGACCCTGGCCTGTTTGTACCTGACCACCGGTGTTAGTCTATCTATACCTGACCACTGCCCTAACCTGTTTTTACCTGACCACTGGTGTTAGTCTATCTGTAACTGACCACTGACCCTAGCCTGTTTGTACCTGACCACTTGCCTTAGTCTGTCTGTAACTGACCACTAACACTAGCCTATTTGCACCTTACCACAGACGTTAGTCTATCTGTACCTGACCACTGACCCTAGCACTCCAAATTCACAATATTTATATGGTGGAGCACAATTAACATAGTAATGTCATAGGATATAGGAATGTCATAAAAGAGATTGAAGATCAACATATATAAAACTACCAAAGATATACAAAATTTCCCATTCACATATGAAACCAGCAAATGGAAGAGTAATCTTCAAAACAACCATAGGAAAAAATGTGTTTCCACAATGGACTCTCACTAATAGGCCTATGCATTTGGCAGTTTTGTTAGCAGCCAAATACGGAAATAGGCAGCTGCTCGCGGCCTTCGGCTCTATTCTGGGCCAGATTTGTTCTTGTAAACGTGAAACACACTAAGATCTGGGCAAAAATAAAAACTAAAAAAGCCAAAAAACAATGATAACTGTGAAAAATTAGTGTGACTCCCCTACCCATTCCACAATATATAATCAAGTATTTTAAAGAAAAAAAAATCAAAGAAAATAATACCGGAAAATAACAGGAGAATAGATGATCCTGTAGATAGATAGATAGATAGATAGATAGATAGACAGATGGACAGATAGATAGATAGATGGAACTTATAACATGGCTGCAATTTGCACTGCCAATGTTGTAACTTAGTTCTAAATTTTAAACCCTCTTCTTATTTCATATCCCCTGATCAGGTCATTTAGTAACCGTTATCCTTCCCTAACTCTCCTCAGTAAAAATAATTTAGATAAATGAAACCTAAGTTACACCATAGCTGTATCTGTTACTTTATAAGAATTAAAACCTTACACTTATTTCTTCAATATTTAAGCAACTGGTATAATTTTAAAAGCTACAACTACATATTATTCTCAGACTTTTCTTAGCTTTAAATACATCATTATATTTGGCATTTATTTAGGCCTGGATTACAAGAGGAGATCAAAAATAATATAGGTGTTAATATTGCTCCAGTACAAGCTACCGTGCTTCTATTTTGGCAATCATATCATCGCTCAAGCAAAAGTCTAGGACAGTGTCTCAATTCCAGTTCTCAGGACCCTTAAAGGGACATGAAACCCAAATTTATTCTTTCATGATTTAGACAGAGCATGTCATTTTAATCAACTTTCAATTTACTTCTATTATCTAATTTGCTTTATTCTCTTGATAGTATTTGTTGAAAAGCATATCTGAATACACTCAGTAGCTGCTGATTGTTGGCTGCACATAGATGCCTCATGTGATTGGCTCACCCATGTGCATTGCTATTTCTTCAACAAAGGATATCTGAAGAATGAAGCAAATTAAATAATCAAAGTAAATTGGAATGTTGCTTAAAATTGTGTTCTCTATCTGAATCACGAAAGAACCCAAATTTATTCTTTCATGATTTAGACAGAGCATGTCATTTTAATCAACTTTCAATTTACTTCTATTATCTAATTTGCTTTATTCTCTTGATAGTATTTGTTGAAAAGCATATCTGAATAGACTCAGTAGCTGCTGATTGTTGGCTGCACATAGATGCCTCATGTGATTGGCTCACCCATGTGCATTGCTATTTCTTCAACAAAGGATATCTGAAGAATGAAGCAAATAAAATAAGCAAAGTAAATTGGAATGTTGCTTAAAATTGTGTTCTCTATCTGAATCACGAAAGAACAATTTTTGGTTTCATGTCCCTTTAACAGGCCACATATTCATTATATCTTAACTAGAGCACAGGTGAAATAATCAGCTAAACAGTAACCATGGTTACTAAACTGCTTTCACCCATCAGATGATTAGTTCACATGTTAAGATATAATGAATATTTTGTCTGTTAAAGGGACACTGAACCCACATTTTTCTTTTGTGATTCAGATAGAGCATGCAATTTTAAGCGAGTTTCAAATTTACTCCTATTATCAAATTTTCTTCATTCTCTTGGTATCTTTATTTGAAATGCAAGAATATACGTTTAGATGCCGGCCCATTTTTGGTGAACAACCTGAGTTGTTCTTGCTGATTGGTGGATAAATTCATCCACCAATAAAAAAGTGCTGTCCAGAGAACTGAACCAAAAATAAACAGCTTGATGCCTTCTTTTTCAAATAAAGATAGCAAGAGAACAAAGCCAAATTGATAATAGGAGTAAATTAGAAAGTTGGTTAAAATTGCATACTCTATCTGAATCATGAAAAAAAAATGTGGGTTCAGTGTCCCTTTAAGGGTCATGAGGACTGAAGTTGAGAAACACTGGTCTAGTGCAAGCTAACGTCTGCATGTTGGTTAGCAAGGGTGCATTAAATCCCTCACATAATAGACTTCTATGCCGCACAGTGAAATGCATGTCAGATATATATAGCTATGTGTTATACTATTAAAAGTTTACTTCCAATCTTAAACAGCTACATTTTAAAGCAGCATTTTGGACTCTACTCAAACAAATCAATTACCTCACAACTTATAATACAAGTTCAATGATTTTGCTAATATGGTGCTAGCCATTAAAAGTATAGGGTGCACTAAAAAAAAATATTTGATCAACTGTTTGTAGTACCAGATTATGAGTGGAACAAAGGCAGTTACGCAGGATTGAAAAGGGGTTTATCACGGGTGTTTGCGTTTGTCAGGTTTGCCGCTCGTATTAAAAGTTAAAGGAAATGCGATCACTTTAGAGCAATGATTTATGCTAGAATGATTACTGCGTCCAAAAGAGCTGTTGTTAACTGTTTTGCCAAACAAAAAAAATGTAAAAAACACTTAAAAAATACATTATAAAGTACAATTACACTCATACTAACACTATCTAATAAAATGTATTTTAAAAAATATTGCACACAAAAAAGTTATATGGGCTCAAAAATATGAGGTCTCCTGCAAAGGGATTTAACATAAAGATACATACATATACATGTCTAAACATGAATGTTTATACTGTATATATATATATATATATATATATATATATATATATATATATATATGTGTGTGTGTGTGTGTGTGTACATATGTATTTATATGTGTATTTATGTATTTACAGACACATATAAACACATAAATACATATATAGACATATATACAGTATATAAGTGCTTTTGGAACCCTTTGCAGTCAAGTAAATAAAATATGTGAAAAGTTATTTATGCAATATTCATTTTTAATGAAGTGTTATACTGTGTATTTACTGTAAATATTTCACATTCCAATGTTTATATATATATATATATATATATATATATATATATATATATCTGTATAAATCTATACCTATATATATATTGCACCAAAATACCATAGGATATACAGTATGTAGAAATATATATATATGAATAAATAGAACATATTATGCTAATGTGAAGAACATTGGAATGTAAAATATTCATATTTTCATGTCAGGTTAGAGCACATGAGAATATAGATCGGGTTTGCACACGAGTTGGGTGTTTTTTTCCACTTTTTTTGCTCTATTGACTTCTACGGGGGAATACGTTAACGCACACGTGATATTCTAACCTTGGCTTTTTGTGCTCTTCAGGTTAGCGCAAGAGCAAAAGCAGTTTACTTTCATTCATAATACGAGGGCAACACGAAGAGCACAAAAGCATACTTCTAGCGCAGTTAACGCTCGAGCGGGAGCTTTAAATAATGCCCCACTCATAATCTAACCCTATATGTTATTCTTTACTTGAAGATGCACAGAAGATAATGCAACCTATGATGTATATTGCCTTAGACTTGTAATCCAGCCCTTAATTTAAAGGTAAATGAAACACAAACATTTTATTTCATGATTCAAACAGAGATACAATTTTAAACAACTATCCAATTTACTTTTATTTTCTAGTTAAAGGGACATTCTAGCCCAAATTGGAATCCACATGGATGCATTTCAGTTTTGAATAGAAGCATTTTTGTAATATACATGTATTAGCAGAAATGCTTCCAATAAAAGAGTATTTAAGTATGCACCATGCACCAGCATTTTAAACATTGCACTTGCCTAAGGTACTTGTGCCATGTGGTAATGACTCAATTTGTTAATTCCTGACATGATACAAGCCCCACTGGTGCTATGAGCAACTGCAGTATTTATAGCACTGGTGCAGTGAGAATATTTATCTATGCTTCATGTGCACGTGCAGAGAAAAATGTTAACACTGAAATAGTGTTAACTTTTACTAGAAGTATTTTTCTAATACATGTATATTGCGAATATGTTTCTATTTAAAGATGTAATTCATCTATATGCATTTAAATTTTGAGCAGAATGTCTCTTTAATGTACATTAAAGTTAATGTAAATGTTCATGAATTAGTGCCCTGTTTTTAAAAATACTATTAAAAACAGGGGCACTTTCATTCATGAAAGTTTACATTGCACTGTATCTTGAAAAATACTTACCTTTATCTTCTGCAAAGCCAGATCGTCGATCTCCCGCACGCAGGTCCTCTGTACATACTCAAGAATGAGAAAATTGGCTTCCTCTTATCATGGCTTCCCCGCCCAGAGCGTCCATCTCGTGAGGCCACACCGTGATTGGAGGAAGCCGGTTTCGTTATTGCTGTGCAGGGCACTGATTCATGAAAATTTACCTGCATTTTAATAATTTCTTTCAATGTATTCTTTTTTAAAATATCAACTTAGGTTACATTTAAATTGTAATATAATTGTTTGCATCACACTACAGTATTGTACAACTGTTACTATCAACAGATAATCTCATAGTATCTCATAGTATAGTTTGCATTCTATAAACTCAAATTAAACTATAAAGTAAATTAATATGGAAGTAGCTACAATAAACAACACATTCATTGAACTTTGATAAGTATAAAATAAATAAGTTAGAAAAAACAGTTGTGAATTGGTATGTCCTTGATGGACAAATAAAAATCTCCTAATAAAAAAAAATCTCCTAATAGATAATATAATTATTCCCAAACCTGTAATTAATTATCAGGTACACAGATAAACTGACATTTTTATTCCTTTTTTAAATATTGAAAATTAATTGAAAAAGCTTTTTAAGAATGATAATTAAACAAATATGCTCTGAAAGAAGTCCACGCGCAATTTCATTTTATGTGTAAATTATACATGGGCCCATAGGGGATGCAATGTTATTATACAGTTTCGCATTCCATTAGCATTTCAATAGGAAAAAAAAAAAGCTTCTTGGTTCAGAAGAAAACATTGAATTTAAGTAGTTGTATGCAAAAAAGGGCGTAAAGTCTTTATTTATTTGTTAGAGTTACAGTTTTTCTATGGTGTGGTCAAATAATGTAAAACTGTGCAACGCATGCACCCTGCGATCAGTGGCAAGAGAAGCACTTGATCCTAATAATGTTCCGCTAATACAATATCAATTCATTTGCATAGTAATTTAGTAGAAAAGTGTTAAAGGGACAGCAACACATTGTAATTGCAATATATTTTTGCAGTCTTTGAATGAATTAACAAACTACATGAATTTTTTTTTTTAATTACCAATCTCAACTGAACACTTCCCTTCTTTGTTGGAGCCAAGCTAGGCTTGTTACTAGAATAGACAAATCTTTCCACTGTCATTTTGTAAGCAAAATATTCATTGTGTCGCAATATGCTATATTATCATTTCTGCTTAAAGGGACAGTCTACACCAGATTTTTTTATGGCTTTAAAAGATAGACAATCCCTTTATTACCCATTCACCAGTTTTGCATAACCAACGCAGTTATATTAATATACTTTTAACCTATGTGATTATCTTGTATCTAAGCCTCTGCAAACTGCCCCTTCATTTCAGTTCTTTTGACAGACTTGCAGTTTGGCCAATCAGTGCCTGCTCCCAGATAACTTCACGTGCATGAGCACAGTGTTATTTATATGAAATACGTGAACTAACACCCTCTAGTGGTGAAAAACTGTTTAAATGCATTCTGAAAAGAGGTGGCCTTCAAGGTCTTAGAAATTAGCATATGAACCTCCTAGGTTAAGCTTTCAACTAAGAATACCAAGAGAACAAAGCAAAATTGGTGATAAAAGAAAATTGGAAAATTGTTTAAAATTACATGCCCTATCTGAATCATGAAAGTTTATTTTGGCCTAGATTGCCCCTTTAAGCCAAACTGAGACAGATGTGTAATAAGGATTAGGCTGGGATGTCTGCAGTGTGCATTTCCAGTTTTCAGTGGAAAATTCACAATTTTCAGACTTAAAATAGAGAAAATGTTGACAAAATAAATAATGATAGTAAGTTTCAAAGATATTTTACCACACAAAAGGCCAGATTACAAGTGGCTGGTTCAATGTAATCTTTTAACGCAGGCGGGTTAGTGTGTGTTTTACAAGTTGAAAGTAAAAAGTTAGTGAGAGTGAAACCCGATGCATACTAACTTCTGGAATTAGGATATTGCGACCACATTAAGTTCTTCTCCGCGTAGACTTAAATGGAGCGCACTTTAAAAAAATAAATAACATTTATCGCTCACATGATAACCCGACACGGCGTTAGACCTACATCTCCAAACCCAAAGGCAGTTATGAATATTATATATACATATAAACACATTAATACACATGTATATACACAAACACACACACCCACATATATATATATATATATATATATATATATATACTGTATATACCCATACACATATTTAGACATATATAATATATATATATATATATATATATACTGTATATACGCATACACATATTTAGACATATATAATATATATATATATATATATATATATATATATATATATATGGGTGCAACTTTTTAGCCCAGTAATGCTTTTCACAGAGTAGAACTTTCCTGTCGTATATCAGTCTGATCCCGCCTGTTACGGTCAGTCCAGCGCTGAAATACCAGACAATTCCTCTCTGAACAAGGAACACAGCAACCCCAGATGATCGTTTCGGCATATATATATATATATATATATATATATATATATATATATATATACAGTGCTTTTTTGTAAAAGAAAGAGTGCCGGTACTCAAAAAAACGGTGCCAGTACTCATTGAATTTTAATTGATATATTCTGCTCTGTAACTTTGATAAAAGCAAAGGGACAACATTATTTACAACGTTTGATGTATTTTGCAGCCCCTCTTGTGAAAACTAGAGTATTTACATGATAATTACAAATATTACCTCCTATGAGTTGGCAGAGGTGGGGGTACTCAGTACACTCACAATTTCCTTTAACCATCAGCCAGGTTGCAAAATCAAATTATCAATAGTAGTTCAAGCAGGGACTGCACTCAATGGATTTAGATAAATAAAGTGCAATAAATAGCACTTTATTTATCTAAATCCAGTGAGTGCAGTCCCTGCTTGAACTACTATATATATATATATATATATATATATATATATATATATATATATATATATATATACAGGTGGCCCTCGGTTTACAAAGGTTCAATTTGCACCCTTTCAGAATAACAACCTTTTTTTTCAGTCATGTGACTGTTATTGAAGAAGCTTTGAGAAGCAGTGCATTAATTAAAATAGCCAGTAGGTAGAGCTGTCTGCTTGTGTTGCAGCAAAGATATGCAAGCCAGGCACACAAGAAGGCTGAAATTAATCAGTGTAGCTTGCTAGACCTGAGCTATCGAGCAGCTTTCAAAGGAACAAGATCTTCCTGTCTATAAATCCGTCCAGATTGGAATGAATAGAAAGAACTATTTGCAAAAAAAATGCAAGTAAAGTCTGTTTTGTGTGATTCTTTATTAGGTTTATAATGCTGTTTTAGCAAATGTTTTTGTTCATTTAACTTAGTTTCATTATATATTCTGTGTCTAATTCTGTTTAGCATTTAAAGTCTTTATTTCAAAGCTTTAAAAATAATGTATTAGGTGTTACTTATGACAATTTTGAGAGGGGCCTGGAACCTAACTCCCTCACTTCCCATTGACTTACATTATAAACTGGGTTTCAATTTACAACGGTTTCGATTTACAACCATTCCTTCTGGAACCAAACCCCGGCGTAAACTGAGGGCTACCTGTATATATATATATATATATTATAGCCCTTTTCATTCAAACGTTTTGCCATATACTATACCGTTTAAATTTCAACCCTTATAAAAAATGTTTTATTAGTAATTATATGAAGATGTTTTATTAGAAACGGTATATATGAGTGTTACACTTTATTTTAATGCTATTTTTAACAACATTTTTTATTCTTTTTTTATATATTTTTATTGAGGATATAACTTATACATTTCCAAAAATAGAGTATAAAACAAATCAATGTCCTACATATCAATCCACATATACATTGTTATTGTGCCACAATAGGTACATCAAAGTTACAGAGTATCAGAAAGAAATATAAGGATTAAGGTAAACTGTATAGTATGTTGTAGGTTAAATTACTCAGTATATAGCTAGATGTGGCTCCAAATAGGCACTTATTAACTGTAGTATCCTCAGTTTTAATTTTATTTAGAGAAGGTACAATAAGCAAAGGTAAAGGTAACCCCTACTTGCGAGTGTCAAGGCTTATGAACATGCAATCCCCTTAAAAAACTGAGGGCCTCTCTTGGACCTTTAGCAATAGCATGTATTAGTAGGGGGATATAGTAGGGGGATATAGCAGGGGACGCTTATGAACATTAAGTATGCGGGCCACTTATAGACCCGTAATGGGTATATATAATAATATGCTGAAAATTATGCAAAATTTGTGTGTATCACGTAACTATAGATATTATAGGCTTTTCGTGTAAAATAAGAGCACAAGTGACTAGCTTAGAAATATATTCATATTAGTAGTGATATTAGTGGGATATAGCATAAAGCACAATATCACAAATATTTTATGTGGAAGTGGCACTATAGGTATACATTAATAGTTAGGGTTGCGGTATAGGCAAGACAAACCGCACAATTAGTCCTCCTAGACTAGGAGGCACCTTATATGGGGGGGGAAGTGGTAGTATATATATAACCTTTTAATAATAATATAGTATGTAAGAAATTATTAATTGGAACATAGGAGGAAGGAGGAGAACTATCCATCTGGTAATGATGTTTTACAGGAGGGGTTTAACACACAGTAACATTTCCTAGATCACAGCTATTAAACAAACAATGTAGAGGGAAATACAATATTTAAAAGTAAATATAGATGATTACAAAAGTGGTATGCTATGGGAGAGCTGTGGAATAACACTTTGAGTACAAATACAGTACCAGAGTTTTTTTTATATATATGTGGGGGGGGGGGGGGGAGGACATTAGCCATAAATCAACCAGATTATGTGAGCAAAATATACATTGTGTGGAGGTAAAAGCTTGTCTCCCATAAGTGTACTGGACATCTTGATTACTTGGGTGAATGAAACATTCAGATTTACTTATAGACCCCTATATATTGGCTATTGTAACAGTAGTTCAGCACAGGGATCAGTATCATTTTATATACTAAAACACATAATTAGGACTCTCATAGAGGAGACATGTAAGTAGGGTTGCACCGATACTGATACTAGTATCGGTATCGGTACCGATACCAAGTACTTGCATGAGTACTTGTACTCGTGCAAATGCACCGATACTTAAACCGATACCTCCACTTACTACCCATATGCTATCTTGTGGTGTTTTTTTCAAACTGCATGTTGCCATTTAATTTAAAGCTGGAGTGGAGACTAAACTAAAAATAATTTACTACTGTTCTGCCAATACAAATTGCTCTTATTTGTATTATTGTAGGAGAGATCACTGTACTGCATTCAGACAAACCCCTGAAGTACTGGGCAATTATAAACTGAGATTTCCAGCTCTGGCTAAAATGGCCCAAAAATATCTTTCTGCCCCATGCAGTGTGGAAAGTTGAACCTCCTTACTGATAGCAAAAACAGACTTATAGCTGAACATGCAGAGATGCTTCTGTTCTGTTCCTTAAAAAGAACCTGCCACTAACTTTTGAAAAATTATTCTAATTGCTAGATTGCCTTTTATACTGCTAGTTCTCATCTTGCACAATTATTTTCAAAACATACTGTACTCTGAGGAACATCTTAGCTTATATAATTGCAGGAAGAGTACTCATAGGAAAAATTAAGTTAATCCCAATGAACACTCATCCAGCAATTATAGGACTAGATAACTCCATAGCCTTTAATAGAGTAGGACATGTAATGAGAGCATTGGTAAAGCTTACCAGTCAAATGTAATCTAGCCCATAGTGTTGTTCACCATGATTAAACAGTATTCTGTTCTATTTTTTACTGTATGGCACTTTTGGTTGGTTGCAATTTTATATTTATTATTTATTATTTCATAATGTCTTTTGAGCTACAGTCCTTCATAATTATAAAGAAGGAATCTTAAATAATTAGTCTGTATTGTGCTTGGTAAACTGTCACGTGACATAAAAAAAAGTATCGGTAATTGGTATCGGCGAGTATTTGAAAACAAGTATCGGTACTTGTACTCGGTCTTAAAAAAATGGTATCGGTGCAACCCTACATGTAAGCATGACAATCCCCAACAGTCTAAGATGTAGTTACATGAGTAGAAAAATAGGAAATAGATCTGCCACAGGGCATGGGCCCTATGCCCTGCAGCATTTGACATAGAGTTTCGACAGTCCGTTAAGAACAGTATAAAATCTCCATTGTAATACCCCCAGTATCTAGCAAATGTATAGCCATCTCAATCTTAATCTGTTTTATTTTCTCCCATTTCCAACCATATATATGTATAATAAAACAGAAGCTATCTATTAGAATTAGGAGTAGAAGTTCCCCATCTACATACACCCAATTGTTGCACACACTTAGTAATAATTTATCAAAGTAAATATAGTGTAGGAAGTGTGCCTGAGTTATACGTACTGATACTAGAATATGCACTGGATCCAAGTTTTGATTACTGGAGTACTGGAGACCCTATCAATATCTATATATATTTATGCCAATATAGTATAGGGGTATCTTAATAGTTCTAGTAAGTTCTATGAAATTGTGCTGCTGCAAAAGACTCAGAATGCTAAGGCAAGAATAATAAACCAGATACATTAATTAATGTTGGGAAAGCTGAAAAAAATAATAAATAAATAAAAGGCTCAGCCAACATGCATACATATATTTAACTATAGTGAGAACATTACCCTCCAACAACAATGTTGGCCTTATGTCAACATAAGTGTCAACACAAGTTCGATAGAGGGGAGTCCCAAATGCGCAGAGAGTTTATCTCCCGCTTACTATAAGAAACCCTGGTGCTTTAGCCAGCGCCAACTGCGCTGTGAAGATAGTAGAATGAGGGACCTCCAGGGTCCCACCGCAGGTTCGGTAGTGTACAGCGAACTAGCAGCCAGGAATAACTTGGGTGTGTTGAGCTCCAATATCGGTTCAGCTGATGATCCTGCCAGTTTCCTAAAGCACATCTCTGCACACATGGCCACAAACAAGTATCTCTCAGCTGGCCAGATCTGGAAGGGAAATGGGCAAAATGGAAGATGCATCTGTGAGGAGTGTCCAGAGTCCATGTCCCGATGTTGAATTAATGAGCTGCGAGGCCAGAGTAGTTAGCGATTCAGTGGGACATATATCCTTTGTTCGCTCAGCACTGAATAGATCAAAGCCGTCTCTGCGTTCAACTCTGGAACAACAGGAAACTGATCGGGTATAATTAGGTTTGGTATTATCAGTCTTCTTTCCATGTGCAAGCCAGGGTTTAGGTAATGCTCTCCCCGTAAGTTGCTTATCCGCATTGGGAATTTCGATCTGCAATGTCCCAAGTAGGCCTTCATTCTCCTTGGTGAACTCCTGCATATGATCGACCATATCAGTAGCGTCTGTGCTCACTGTAGGACTCGTGGTAGTCGCCATTGTAAATAGCATCAGTTTCCTTTATAGTCTCAAAATTGCTTGCAGGGTGCAGGTTATCTAGGTTGTTGTGTATCTTCCCCGCAAAATTGTCAAGCAGCACTAGGACCTGCCGATAGAAGTCCTCCATATTTGAATGCATAATATTGAGTTCCACACAAAGCAGGCTGTGTCTGGAAGGTCGACAGTCACGGCCCTCTCATGCCGTAGTAAATACTGAGTCTCCTCAAATGGGTTTTATATAGATAGCTCTGCCCAAGTGAAGTTTTAAATCCTATACTTAGCTGAAATCTATTATTTTTACCCCCAAATCAAATTGTTTTTAAGGAGCTCATGAAATGTACATCTCATCTCTTCAGTGGCTAGCTCCGCCCCCCAACATTTTTTATTCTTTACATTTTATTGAAAACTAATAACGAACTGGTCCTTTAACAAAAAAATGTAACTCATAAATTTGTTAATAGTTAATTTGATTAATTTTCTTTAAAATGCAGCCTGAAAACCAATAGAAAGAGATCATGAAGTTATTGGTTTGATTGATGTCTGTGTCAGCCTGTCTAACTGTGATTTGTGACCAATCCTGAGTGCTAGTTTGGTAGGATTATGAAATGCATAAATATGCAAGCAACTGATTCCCACTCTGATGTGTCAGTGAGAGAGACAGATCTTTGCTGTTCTATACACTGAGAGATACAGACCCTGATGATCGAAAGTGTCACGAGGAGACAAGATATTCAAAAGGGATCCGTCGCAATGTCGAGAAAGCCGGTGAAATATTCAAAAGAACTGACAGTCAGTTTTAAAGGCGGCATTGCTAAGAGGCAACTTACCATACATTTCAGTGGGTGGTGATGCTTCTGTGATACTGGCGATATATTCAAAGCAGCATTGTCATCTACATTGAAGGTGTATGTAAATAATCCCTTTACACAGTACTGTATGACAGTGTTTCTTCACCGTGGTCCTCAATTACCCCCAACAGGACAGATTTTCATTATAGCTGAACTAGAACACAGGTGAAATAATCAGCTGATGGGTAAGATCAGGTTAGTAGCCATGGTTACTGATCAGCTGATTATTTCACCTGTGCTTTATGTATGACAATACATTTTACATGTGTCAACAGAAACTCAACCCCTGTTCTTACAATACAATATTAAATTAAACAAATCAATAAAACACCTATAGGAGGTGGGGAATTGTGGCTTTATGAAATAGGTGTATACATTGTTTAATGTACTGTATATGTATTGTATAGTATAAAGTTACCATATGTATGTATACTGTAAACATGATTATACTAATCTTCTATTGTGTCCTTAGATGTATATTTTTTTACTTATTTTACGATTGCAATTGCGCATTCTTAAAATTCATTTTACATTATATTGAGAACGTACATTTACTGGCCGTTTAATGGGAGTAATAGTTTAATGGGGAAACATTGCCATTAGTTTCTAACAACAACTTTATTTGTGAGATTTTGGGGTTGCCGGTCTTCAGACAATCAGATATAGCAACAAAACTTACCACCTCCTCCTCGCTACCATTGGCGTTCCAGAACTACTCAACATATCTACATGGTAATGTATGTAGATGGTTTTCCTGTGTAGTTTTTATTCTTCATCACTGCAGGACAGCGTCCAGTTGCCATAGTGATGGACAGAACTATGCAACAGCGGTCAAGTGATGTCAGGCAATTCCAGAAGGTCGACTGCAGCAAGGAGGAGACATGGGCCAGTGGATCTAAAAAGAAGCTGAATCTAGTTGTTATGTTTGATTGTCAGAAGACAAGGGCAACCCCTGAAATGTCACAATTAAAGTTGTTTTGTATTTTAAAATTTCTATATTCCTGTGTATCTCACATGTTATATATGTCAATTGTAATGCTCAGCCCACAAGGGTTGGTATTTATATATCTCAATCAATGAGAAGCATATCATATCAAAGCAGATCAAGCAGAAGTCACAATGCATTTTTAATATATTTTATAAATAAAAAATAATCATTTGAAATTCTACTTGTATGTAACTGTTATTTAGCTTTTTGTTTATTAATCTATTTTATTTTACCTAGGAAATTGTAAATTCACAATTGGGTACTAATGCCCTTGAACAATGATTCCAATAGAATTATTTTAAAGTCAGTCAGAAACAACTTGTTTTAATATTGAAATATTTTGTAATTCCCAGAGAATGCCTTCAATAGCAAATGTTTTATATAGATAGATAAATAGATAAATATATAGACAGAGAGAGCAAGAGAGAAATAGATAGATTATAGATAGATAGATAGATAGATAGATAGATATCTAAATAGACAATGTAGCAGCACTTATAATAAAGAATACAATTATATTAAGGGTGCCCTGGTGACCCTAGGAAAAAACTGACTCCCTAATTATAATACCCTGCACCTTCTAAATAAAATATACCAAACAATTGTAATGCAATAAGTGAAAATATTTAATTAAACCTCAGAATTCAAATCAGTTATCACACTCTAATTTTTGAAATGTAAAGACAGAAATAACAACAATGTAAATCTCAGACTTTTTCCATCTTTAGTGTGATCTTCCAAGTAACAAAAAAATCAGAGAAAGACACTTTGTGGAAGCACCTTTTGCATTTATTACAGAAGAAAGTCTTTGTGAATAAGAATTTGGAATTTTATACTACTCTTATTCAAAACAAAGTCCAAGTTCCTTCAAACTGCGAGGGGATCTCCTGTGTATACCTCTCTTTTGGTCATCCCATAATTTTTTGATGGGATTGAGGTCTGGGCTTTGACCGGGCTATTCCAAGACTTTGATTTTGCTTTTCTAAAAGCCATGCCTTGGTCAACTTAGATGTGTGTTTTGAGTCATTATCATTATGAAATGTGAAATTACTTTTTTTATCTTCAGGTTTCTGACAGAGGCTAACAGGTTTTATGCCAATAATTCCTGACCAGCTGAAGAGAAGCTGCCCCAAATAATGATGCTACCACCACCACACTTCAAAGTTGTTATGGTGTTCCTTGAATGATAAGTTATATTTGCATTGCGCTAAACATATGTCTTACAAATTAGTATGAAAACTGTAACCTTTGTCTCATCAGACCACATTTTCCCACATGGTTTGGGTGACTGGGTAAATCTTTTGGCATACTTTAGATAGGCTTAGATGTTCCTTTTTGTAAGAAAGGGTTTACATTTTGCCACCATACCCCATACCCCAGACATGTGCAGAATATTAGAGATGGTGGCCACATGCAAAGAGTGACCGCTAACTGCCAGAAATTCCTGTGGCTCCTTCAGAGTTGCTGTTGGCCTCTTGATAGCCTACCTGATAAGTTTCTCCTAATCATCTCATTAACTTTAGAGGGTCATCCTGATCTTTGCAATGTTTCTTTTGTGCCATATCTTCTCCACTTTTTAATGACAGTTTCTTGTGCAACTCTTTGTGGGCCATGACGCTTCCAGTTGGATACAACCCCAAACATTTAAGCAAATCCTACAGCGACAGCTGACTTTTGTTTGGATTTAATCAGATTCACTTTAATTGATGACAGGTGCATGTTATTTACCTAAAAGTATGATTTACAAAGTGATTGGTTAACTGTGAACACAGCTAAAGCCTCATTGTAAAAGGGTGTGCAAACAGAGTTGTGTAGTTTATTTATTTTTTTCAAATTTAACATTTTCTGCTAAGTAACTTTTATCCCCTCTGGATTTTTGTTTGTTGGAATATCACATTACAGGGAGAAAAGGTATGACATTTATAGTGTTGTTATTTTTGTTTTTACATTTCAAAAACATGCAATTTGATTAGTGTGTGTAGACATTTTATATCCACTGTAAGATTGTTTGAATTTGTTTCTAGGATTTTTTTCCTGATTGCTGCTTGAATTCTGACCTTTGGCTTGAATTGTTGATTCCTCTACTGCCTATTGGTTTTGTACCTGTTTTTCCCAGTGCTGACCATTAGCTTTTTTTCTAATTACTGCTTTACAATATTGCCTGGACTGTTGCTGGATTCTCTTTTGTCTTTAGACCACCCTTCTTCTTCTTCCTACTTTGGAACCAGTCTTTGATAATCTGTTGCTGGCCTGGCTAGTCTCACCCTTCTCTACACTACAGCCTGACTGTTATGGTATGGGCATGTATGGCTTAACATGGAACTAGGTCACTAGTGTTTATTGATAATATAACTGCTAACAGAATCAGAAGGGTGCATCCTGAAGTGTACTATCTGCTCAGAATCAGTCAAATGCTGCAAAACTCATAAGATTCCCACTTAACCTATGTACGACTCAAAACACACAAAAAAGCAACCAAAGGCTTTTCAAGGCAAATGAGTGGAATATTCTTGAACGACAAGTAAGTCACCTCACCAGAACCCAATCCAAGATGCACTATAGCATTTCACTTGCTGAAGGCAAAACCAAAGGCAGAAACACCCATAAATAAGCAGCAACTTAAGACAAGACTTGGTGATGCCCATGGAGTCAAGACTTCAGGCAGTCATTCACTATAAATTATTTTTTAACAATAATAATAATTTTTTTATGATTTGATTAGTTTGTCCAATTACTTTTGAGCCTTTGAAAGTGATACGCTATATATATATATATATATATATATATATATATATATATATATATATATATTGCTGTAATTCTAAATTGTTTATACAATATTTTGTTAAATTCCTTGAATTAAAGCTTTAAATATATCCTTCAATCACATTTTAATTGATTAATTTAACCCTTTAACTACTGAGCCCTTTCTGTGGAGCAGTTTTAGAGATTTTAGGTGCTGCTCACATATAGGGCCAGATTACGGGGCCGATTTAACATTGTGCGAGCGGGCATGATCCGATATTGCGGATCATGTCCGCTGCACATCGGTGCAATGCCGCCCCCCGCAGATTTGCGGCCAATCGGCCACCTGCTGGGGGTGTCAATCAACCCAATTGTATTCGATCGGGTTGATTTCCGGCGATGTCTGTCTGCCGCCTCAGAGCAGGCGGACAGGTTATGGAGCAGCGGTCTTTAGAAACACGGGGCATCAATCTCCATACGGTACAGAACCTAGCGCAGCGAAGGGAGTAAGTCACGCAGCCTTGGGCAGCAAATTTAAAATATATATGTATATGAATATATACATATATATATATATTTGTGTTTATATGTGTGAATAAGCATATACATACAGTATCTCACAAAAGTGAGTACACCCCTCACATTTTTGTAAATATTTTATTATATTTTTTCATGTGACAACACTGATAAAATGACACTTTACTACCATGTAAATTAGTGAGTGTACAGCATTTTGTTGCCAACGGTTTAGACATTAATGGCTGTGTGTTGAGTTATTTTGAGGGGACAATAAATGTACACTGTTATACAGGCTGTACACTCACTACTTTGCTTCAGTGTCACATGAAAAGATATAATAAAAGATATAATAAAATATTTACAAAAATGTGAGGGGTGTAGTCACTTTTGTGGGATACTGTATATATTTCAAGTGATAACACAGTCCCCATAGACCGCAATATAAAGGTGTTTTTTAGCGCCAGTTTTTCTCTAACACTACAGAATCTGTGTGCGCTCTACAAATAAATGGTAATAATAATAACACCCACATCCGCTCACTTTAACACCTTCATGCAGTTATATTTTAAAAAAAGATGCTAAAATATTTTATTTATAAAAAGGAGCTAAACTCTTTATTTTTTTTTTTTTTTTTTTTTTTGGGGGGGGCGCAATTGGGGGACATTGTTTTAATTAACCAGAGGACTGACCTCTTGTTTATTTAACTGAGTGCAAAGTGCTTCCACGAGCATTAACCAGCCATTTTTAATGACTGGTTATTTAAAGTGCGCAAGTAATCCTGCAAATCTTCTGATTATGGGCGCACGTTAAATTATGTATATTTCATAACGTGAGGATTCTGCAACAAAATGTGTGAAAAAAATGAATATTGTTTTAATTAAAAGTTTAATAAATAAGGTGGCAAACAAAAGTATTTTTTTCTTATCTCCAAAGTAAAAAAAAAAAAGTGGTTATATAAATTCGGGCCTTTGGGTATAGTTAAATTACTACAGTGATCACCTGGCTATTAAAACTTATATAGGGCTTTGTTGTACAAAAAAGGGGCTTCTGAGCTTTAAAACTGGGGGATTTG
>NC_069499.1:81060572-81198072 GCF_027579735.1 Bombina bombina
TTGCTACAGCAGTCCAGCTAGCTGAGCACAACCCAAACAAATCCCCACAGTGCAGGAACACAGGAGCTCAGGAACAAAGGCCAGACAGCCAGAGGGAAAGGGTAAACCCTATAGGTAGCGTTACCAAAGAGATGTAATACTAAGCACTGAGAGTTAAAAACAACAAAGTGAATTTATTTAAAAACAGTTTAAAAACAGCTCATGCTTGATTTAGTATAATCTCTAGCATAGATTTAGAGAAACCATGCAACGCGTTTCTCGGTGATAACCGTTTCATCAGGCATATTACAAACAAACAAATCTACCCTTAAATAGGGCTATGCTACCATCAGGTGTAATAATCCCTCCCCTTTCAAACACTTCTATTAACCAATAGGAACTTCTTTTCCACACACCCAGATTGTTATACCTTTATCAAACATGTATTACAATATAGTACACAGCTTATAAATACCTGTGTTCATAGATGATTCAATAGTTTTGTATAATCACCTCTTACCTCCAAATGCCCTAAATTTATAAGTGAAATGTCTAAAAATGGAGAGTTCAATCTTAAGTAATGTTTGTGAACTAACTAATGCAGATATGATTCACAGATAAGAGAAACCCTTAGTACTTAATTGGGGGAGTAATCAATGGGCGTGATTGGTCCAACGATCAGTGACAAAAAAATCGTTGGTGTGGAACGCCCACTGGCGGTAACGTAATATACTCAGATCCAATCACTGGCTTGTATAGTATAACGTAGTTAAAGAGGATGGATGTGCCGTTATCATAATCAAGTGACACATAGTCTACCGATTTACAAGGAACCAATGCTATGATTCTAAATAACATGGGAAAAGGACACACCGCAAAACCAAATAAAAACATAAGTGAAATTGAATACCAAAAAGCTGCCTAACGTCTAAACCAATATTGTCCTAACCTTTATTATTGCTAAACAATATGTGAAAGTGCCTATAAGTTGACATATGATCAACACTTTTATACGCAAGTGAGTGATAATGACTATCTGAAATCTAAAGAGTGATATTAATGACCTATCACTCTGTTGAATATGGGATAGATAATTATTAATATATATATATATATATATATATATATATATAAAATTAGTGATATATGGTATGCACTAGAATAACTATTATGTTAAAACGATATATGTGAATA
Source organism: Bombina bombina (assembly GCF_027579735.1). NCBI lineage: Eukaryota > Metazoa > Chordata > Amphibia > Anura > Bombinatoridae > Bombina > Bombina bombina. Next base: position 81,061,746 of record NC_069499.1, read on the forward strand.
GTGAGCATTGTGATCCTAATTATGGTCACAATCCTATGCATCCATAATGCTTAACTTATGTGTTACCAACACAGACCACCTGCAGTAAGGGGTTAAAAATAATATAAATGATAAAGTATATAATGTAAATATAAATCTCACAATTGTAGATGATACAACTATGCTCATGCTCAATATAACTCTAATATACATATATATATATATACTCTCTCAAATAGACCAATACTGATATATTCTGAAGTGGATAGTGTAATACCAATACAATAATAAAAATATCTATGTCAATATAAGAAGTGTTTCTGATGTGTGTCCCTGATAGTGATATTGGAATATATTAGTGCATATTACTGTGATCTAGATCATGTGTAGTGCTATCTAAATGGCATTATAAAGAAGTGAGAAGTAATATAGGGGGACTATCAGGCTATAGCTAAGTATAAATGTTCGCACATAAATTATTAGTACATTCTCCAATTATAAACCAAATAGATAATATTAGGATAACAATATGGTAGTGGAAATTTAGGTGTACATAATTCCTACATATGAAAATCTTCATACAGAAATGACAATAAAAAGGCCCTATTACATAAGATATATATCCATATACTGTATATAACACACAGGTCAGCACTATTGAGTTTATACTAAGGCCGCCAAATCAATAACCTCATTCAGACCCAATGGAAATAAGGTCTGGCATCTAAATATCTAATATGTCACCCTTTGTCTTAATTTTGTGAACCTGTTGTGATGACGACTAGGAGGAATACTTTCTATTGGAGTTATTAGCAACTGACATTTACCTGGAATGTGTTCATGACATATGTGTCTAGATACATTATGTTTCAATGATTTGCGTAACACATTCCTCAGATGTTCGCTCCACCTGACTCTGACTTTTCTACATGTACAACCTATATATTGAATCCCACATTTGCATGTGAGTACATATATAACGTAAGAAGAATCACAAGATAATCTTCCTGAAATATGGACTTGTTCTCCTGTGGTATGAGAGGTTAGTTGGGTAACCCCATGTGTAATATATTTACACATTAAACAGCACTTCTTACCACATTTGAATATTCCCTTTTTAGCAAAGTTTGTTTGGGAAATGGATTTTTTATGTATGTTGTTCTTAAATTTTTTAGACATTACCACTTTGCTTGGTGCCAGTTTTTGTTTTACAGTTGGAGCCCTCCTATATACAATTCTCGGTTGGGGGGATAATATTTTCTTAAGGATTGGATCCCTCAATAAGATTGGCCAATGTTTCTTTAAGACTCTACTCACAGCCTTCTGGTTAGAATAATATAATTATAGTGGTTAACAAACAATCGGCTAGATTACGAGTTTTGCGTTATGAGGGGTGCGGTACTAACTTGCACGTTATTGTCACCGCTCACTTACCTACAGCGCTGGTATTACAGGTTTTTACAAACCCGGCATAAAAGGCAAGAAGTGAGTGTAGAGCAAAATTGTGCTCCATACCACACTCCAATACCAGCGCTGCTTAAGTCAGCGGTGAGCTGGTTGTACGTGCTTGTGCAGGATTTTCCCATAGACATCAATGGGGAGAGCCAACTGAGAAAAAGTCTAACACCTGCAATAAAGCAGCGTAAAGCTCAGTAACGCAGCCCAATTGATTCCTATGGGAAAACAAAATTTATGTTTACACCTAACACCCTAACATGAACTCCGAGTCTAAACACCCCTAATCTTACACTTATTAACCCCTAGTCTGCCGCTCCGGACATCACCGCCACTATAATAAACATATTAACCCCTAAAACGCTGCACTTCCGCCTCGCAAACACTAGTTAATATTATTAACCCCTAATCTGCCACCCCCAACATCGCTGCCACCGACCTACATTTATTAACCCCTAATCTGCCGCCTCCAATGTCGCCGCCACTAAACTAAATTTAGTAACCCCTAAATCTAAGTCTAACCCTAACCCTAACACCCCCTAACTTAAATCTAATTAAAATAAATCTAAAGAAAACCTACTATTAATAACTAATAACTAATTCCTATTTAAAACTAAATACTTACCTGTAAAATAAACCCTAAGCTAGCTACAATATAACTAATAGTAACATTGAATCTAGCTTAGGGTTTATTTTTATTTTACAGGCAAGTTTGTATTTATTTTAACTAGGTAGAATAGATACTAAATAGTTATTAACTATTTACTAACTTCCTAGCTAAAATAAATACAAATTTACCTGTAAAATAAAACCTTACCTAAGTTACACTAACACCTAACCTAACCCTAAAATTAAATAAATTCCCTAAATTAAATACAATTAAATAAATTTAATACAATTACCTAAATTACAAAAACAAACAAACACTAAATTACAGAAAATAAAAAACAAATTACAAGATATTTAAACTAATTACACCTAATCTAATAGCCCTATCAAAATAACCCCCCCCCCCCCAAAAAAATAAAAAAAAACCCTAGCCTAAACTAAACTACCAATAGCCCTTAAAAGGACCCCAAAGAAATCAGCTCTTTTACCTGAAAAAAAAATACAAACAACCCCCCAACAGTAAAACCCACCACCCACACAACCAACCCTCCAAATAAAACCCTAACTAAAAAAAACTATGCTCCCCATTGCCCTGAAAAGGGCATTTAGCTCTATTGTGGCACAAAGCCCTAACCTAAAAATAAAACCCACCCAGTAAACCCTTAAAAAAAACGAACACTAACCCCTGAAGATCCACTTACAGTTTTGAAGATCCGACATCCATCCTCAACGAAGCCGGAGAAGTCCTCAACGAAGCCGGGAGTAGTCTTCATTCAAGCCAGGAGAAGTGGTCTCCCAGACGGGCAGAAGTCTTCATCCAGACGGCATCTTCCATCTTCATCCATCCGGCGCGGAGCGGCTCCATCTTCAAGACATCCGGCGCAGAGCATCCTCTTCAATCGACATCTTCTTCCAGAATGAATATCTCTTTAAGTGACGTCATCCAAGATCGCATCCATTAGATTCCGATTGGCTGATAGAATTCTATCAGCCAATAGGAATTAAGGTTGAAAAAATCCTATTTGCTGATGCAATCAGTCAAAAGGATTGAACTTCAATTCTATTGGCTGATCCAATCAGCCAATAGAATTGAGCTGGCATTCTATTGGCTGTTCAAATCAGACAATAGAATGCCAGCTCACTCAATCCTATTGGCTGATTGGATCAGCCAATAGGATTTTTTCCACCTTCACTCCGATTGGCTTATAGAATGCTATCAGCCAATCGGAATCTAAGGGACACCATCTTGGATGACGTCACTTAAAGAGATATTCATTCTGGAAGAAGACGTCGATTGAAGAAGATGCTCCGTGCCAGATGACCGCTAAAGACCGCTGCGCCATAACCCTGTCCGCCTGCTCTGAGCAGGCGGACAGGAATCGCCGCAATTCAACCCGATCGGGTTGATTGACACCTCCTGGCTGGCGGCCTATTGGCCGCGAGTCAGCAGGGGGCGGCATTGCACCAGCAACTCTTGTGAGCTGCTGGTGCAATGCTGAATACGGAGAGCGTATTGCTCTCTGCATTCAGAGAGGTCTTGCGGACCTGATCCGTACTGTCGGATCAGGTCCGCAAGACCTTTCATAATTTGGCCTCATCATATCTTGGTGGGTTAAAAGTAGACACTGGAGAAAGTGAGGTATGACTCACTTCTCCAAACAGTTCATTGGTCAGTTGTTCTGGTTCACAATATAAGATGGTAGATAAATGCTTATCTTGTTGACTATTTAAAAGAATTTGTTCACCCTCAATATTCTTATTTCTAAGGGTTTTTAAAGCAAAATATCTTTGTAAAGAGAGCTTTCTGGTGTATTTATTCTGGTCAACATATAGATTGAATAGGTTATGTGTGCTAGGAGGACAGTAGGAGAGACCTCTACCTAAAATTCTTATTTCGTCATCTGTGAGAGAATTTGAAGATAAATTGAAAATTCAATTTTTTTATTTTTGTAACTTTTCTTTTTTGTGGGTTTTCCCTCTGCCTCTCCTTCCCTGTTTGGATAAGGTCTTTTTTCTGGTTGTTGGATTGATGAAAGTTCCTCCTCCATAGGGGGGTGAGGTTGGGGGTCCCTAAAAAAAACTCATTAGAAGTTGAACGAGCATTGTCAGTCATGTTAGAATTTGATCTTCCTCTAAAGGTATCCGACTGATCCCCATTTATAGGGGAATTGAGTACTTGGAACCTATTCTGGACCGGGATCATATTTGAATTATCATGATGGTGATAAGAGTGAAGAGGTCCTCTATTATCTCTATCCAGAGGTTTCTGTCTATTCCAGTGACCTCTATCCTGACTAATTTCATTGGGGTAATTTCTCTCACATGAGTGGTTCCCACTGTTTACAATGTTGTGCCCCTGATTATTATAGTTATTGTTATGACAAGTATTTTTATTTTTATAATGATTCTTGTTGTGGGTTTTATTTTTATTTTTGCTGTGAGTAACAATGATCCAATCGTTATCTTTCTTATTTTTAATACGACTAAAGATTAAGATCTAGTTTTACCTAGTGTGATGCAATTGATAACACGCAGTGCACACATTTTGCACTCAGCCTTGCACAATCAATAATGTATGACCTGGTAGCACAAGTTGTTATGTTCTTAAAGTTACATTGTACCTTAGATTTTACTTTGCATAAATGTTTTGTAGATGATCCATTGATTTAGCCCACCTGGGAGTGTTTTTGTTACAATGTAAAGTTTTGCTTATTTTGTAAGAACATTGTGCTGATTTTCAGACTCCTAACCAAGCCCCACAGTGTCAGATGTATACACGTGTTTACAGACTGCTGCTGGCTCCTGTTTATGTTATCTGTCTTTTCCTATGCAGGGAATTGGGGGAAGGGGGAAATTGTTATCCAGCCCCTTTCACTGCGTGTCCCAGTCAACCTAATCAACAGTGCTAAACTGGGAGCTTCTAAGTAAGTTTTTAAAAGGTTTTATACCTGATGTTTATATCAGTATCTGCACATTTTCTTTGTAGTAGTGTCTTTTACATGCAGTTATATGAAAATTGGTGTGCACTGTCCCTTTAATTAGTGAGCCCAGTGATTTTAAGGAAGTAGAATTAGCATAATCATTGTGCTTATATTAAGTCGTCGGTTAATACTACTTTTTCTGTTAGTGCTTTTAAAAACCAGGGGCGCGATCCGATATAGATCGTAGTTTGCGGCGCAAGCGAGGGAACCCGCGTCACCCACAGTTTCAGCTCGCAACTCGAGCTATCCCATATACGGCGCCGTCAGATGCTAAAGTGCCGTAAGTCGGATAAACCAGCGATGTCCAGAAATCTGCGCAAGTACAAATTTCTGGCGTTGCCAGTGACTTACGGCACGTTAGAAACTGCGGGGCCTACAAAACCTGACTAAAGTCTAAATCACCCGCACTGTCTAACATGCCTCCCTAACATAGCCCGACACGTCTAACCCTCTATCCGCTATCCCCCCTCACTATCCTAACAATAAAATATGTATTAACCCCTAAACCGCCGCTCCCGGAGCACGCCGCTACCTAATAAAGTTATTAACCCCTAAACCGCCGCCAGCTATATTAAATCTATAACCCCCTAAAGTGAGCCCCTAACACCGCCGCCATCTGCCTTACCTACCCCCTAAAGTGAGCCCCTACCCCGCCGCTATCTATTTTAAATTATTTAACCCCTAATCTAATCCCCCTACCCCACCGCCATCTATATTAAATTATTTAACCTCTAAAATACTAAACTATCACTACCACTAAACCTAAGTCTAACCCTACAAATAGCCCTGAAAAGGGCTTTTTGCGTGGCATTGCCCCAAAGTAACAGCTCTTTTGCCAGCCGTTAAAAGGGCTTTTTGCGGGGCATGCCCCAAAGAATTCAGCTCTTTTGCCAGCCCTTAAAAGGACTTTTGGCGGGGCTTTGTCACAATGTAAACTGCTCTTTTGCCTACAATCTACATCCCCCTACACCGCGGCCACCTATAATAAATGTATTAACCCCTAATCTAATCCCCCTACACCGCCGCCAGCTATATTAACTATATTAACCCTAATTATACTAGGGTTAATATAGTTAATATAGTTATTATATTATATATATTAACTATATTAACCCTAATTATATTAGGGTTAATATAGTTAATATCGTTATTACATTATATATATATTAAGTATAATAACCCTATCTAACTCTAACATCCTAACTAAACTCTTATTAAAATAAATCTAATATTAATATTATTAATTAAAATATTCCTATTTAAATCTAAATACTTACCTATAGAATAAACCCTAAGATAGCTACAATATAATTAATAATTACATTGTAGCTATGTTAGGGTTTATATTTATTTTACAGGTAAATTGTTAATTATTTTAACTAGGTACAATAGCTATTAAATAGTTATTAACTATTTAATAGCTACCTATTTAAAATAATTACCCAATTACCTGTAAAATAAATCCTAAACTAAGTTACAAATACACCTAAACTATCAATAAATTAAATAAACTACAAATATCTATCTAAAAATACAACTAAATAAACTAAACTAAATTACAAAAAAAACAAACACTAAATTACAAAAAATAAAAAAAAGATTACAAGATTTTTAAGCTAATTACACCTATTCTAAGCCCCCTAATAAAATAATAAACCCCCAAAATAAAAAAAATTCCCTACCCTATTCTAAATTAAAAATAGTTCAAAGCTCTTTTACCTTACCAGCCCTTAAAGGGGCCTTTTGTGGGGGCATGCCCCAAAGAAAACTGCTCTTTTGCCTGAAAAAAAAACACAATACCACCCCCCAACATTACAACCCACCACCCACATACCCCTAATCTAACCCAAACCCCCCTTAAATAAACCTAACACTACCCCCCTGAAGATCTCCCTACCTTCTATTCACCCCGCCGGGCAGATCTCTTCATCCGATCCGGGCGATGTCCAATCAAGTGGCAAAGAAGAATTCTTCATCCCGGCGATGTTTTTCTCCAAGCGGCAGCAAAGTCTTCATCCATCCGCCAGCATCTTCCATCAAGCGGCATCTTGAATCTTCTCTCCACCGACGTGGAGCATCCATCCCGGCCAACGACTGAACGACGAATGAGGTACCTTTAAATGACGTCATCCAAGATCGTCGTTCAGTCGAATTCCGATTGGCTGATAGGATTCTATCAGCCAATCGGAATTAAGGTAGAAAAATCTGATTGGCTGATTCAATCGGCGGTGGTTTTAGGGGCTCACAGTAGGGGGTTAGTTTATGTAGATGGCGGCGGTTTAGGGGTTAAATATTTTATTAGGGATTGCGGCGGGGGATCGCGGTTGACAGGTAGATAGACATTGCGCATGCGTTAGGTGTTAGGTTTTATTTAGCAGATCGCGGTTGACAGTTAGATAGACATTGCGCATGCGTTAGGTGTTAGGTTTATTTAGCAGCTAGTTTAGAGAGTTATGGGGCTCCAATAGTCAGCGTAAGGCTTCTTACGGCTGCTTTTTGTGGCGAGGTGAAAATGGAGTAAGATTTCTCCATTTTCGCCACGTAAGTCCTTACACTGTATATTGGATACCAAACTGCGCGGGTTTGGTATACCTGCCTATGGCCCAAAAAACTACGGGTGACGGCAGAAATATACGCGCGTAACTTCTAGGTAACGCCGTATATAGGATACCAAACCCGCGCAAATATTGGCGTCACCAGCTTTTGCGGGCGACGATTTTTATCGGATCAACTCCCAGGTATTAAGTGTTATCTCTTGATATTGGGCATTCAAAAATATGGAAGGTGTATAGCAAAGATTTTAAACAAAGTCTCTATTGCTGCATTATTCAGTACAAATTTTAGTTTGGATTCTCATAGACATGTATTATCTAAGGGAAATTACACACTTGTAGTGCACACCATTCTAGTGCTTCCTAGATAAATATTAAAGGGACAGTAAACCCCAACATTTTCGTTCATGATTTGGATAGAACATACAATTTTTAACAAATTTCCAATTTACTTCTGTTATAAATTTGCTTCATTTTTTTTGTTATCCATTGCTGAAGGAACAGATTTGCACTGCTGAACACATCTATATAGCCAATCAAAAGAGCCAAATGTGAGCAGCAGGCACCAATCAGAAACTAGTTCCCATTGGTGTAGGATATGTGCGTATTATTTTTCAACAAGGGATACCAAGTGAATGAAGCACATTTGAAAATAGAAGTGAATTTAAAAGTTCCTTAAAATTAAATGCTCTATCTGAACCATGCTAGTTTAATTTTGACTTTCCTATCCCTTTACATATGTACTTGTAATACAAGCACAAGAATTGCACTTCCACCGCTCCACTTGCAATCTAGGCCTAAATTTCATTTCATCCCTTCCCTATTGTTGCAAGCAACATTTTAATGTTTAATGTTGACAACATCTAATTGATGGCAAAGGATATCAACAATTGGGAAGAGTGCAGAAAAAGACAACAAAATACAATTTAAGCTATGAACAGAGGTAAGTGAAATGTATAGCATTTTCAATCCAAGTGATGCTTCTAGTGATAGTCTTTTATAAATACATATTCTAAGGATCCACACTTGTGATAAAAATAAAAATCCTCTTGGCTGATATCTTTTTGGGACATGGAAGGATTAGTTCATTTCTTTATATGGTGGTTGGTTAATGTTTCAGTGTGAATACTTGGATCACAGGGAGTTTAAAAAAGTCATATAAGAAAACATTTTTGGATGCAGATACAAATATACATTTCTTCTTTTGCTTTCCCTTTCTCTCTCTTCTGTTTTCCCCACCACCCACTGTGCTGAGTTTTTTTCTTCCAGTTTTTAGATGCTGCTCATATTTAAGCCCTTCTGTAGGTCATTTATCAGTAAGAAACTCACACATACTATTTTTTTATGGAGATCCAGCAGATTCCAAGATTAAAAATATACCATACATTTTTATTTATCTTATAAAAATTTGTAAAAATATCAAAAATACTCCCCCCTTGCCTGTAAGTCACAATCTTCTCTGCCTGTGTCTTTGGATTGATTTTTGTGTTCTAAAATGGAAATGCTGATCTATATTTATTTACAACAGCAATGAAAATTCCCTCCTGGAATGGTACACACGGATTAACAATACAGATACTCCAGTGAAATTCAAACTTTCATATAGCCAGACCACCATTTCCTTTTTGGACATACAACTTGACATCAGGAAGAATCAGATATTTATTTGATCCTGACGAGATTCTTTATAACAACGTATGGGATCTCATAAGAATCACTAAAGATACATTGGGGACATCAATTCAGTGTATCCAGAGTTATTTTGGATACTAGCTCCTTCATGTATTATTAGAGGGTCTCCCTTCATCGTTAAAACTTAGCTTATTGTTAAAAATGAGTCTACGGTTAATTATCAGTGAATTTAAAAAAATTAGCCTATTGACAAAAATATTAACTTATTGCTAAAAATTTGCTAAAATTATTTTCATTTAAGTAAGAATTACGTTCAAGAAATGAAGTTTTTGAATCATTTAAGTTGACCATACTTTTTGATGTTATGCTTCCGTAACATGTATTTTAATATTTTTATTTAAACATTTACACTTAAATATTTTTTTTTTATAATAGTCAAATGTTTCAACATTTATACAGCGGTTTCCATTCACACAAGTAGCTGCCAACCACATGTCACCCTAAACAATCACCATGTTTACAAATAATGGCATTCTTTACTACACACTATCAACCACACGTCACCATATATTTGTTTATTGTTTCAATAATTAAATACACATAATGACTTAGTTATCAAATACGCCCAAAAGTCTGAGGCCGGTAGCGATACACTTGATGATGACGTGAATAATGACATATCATTTCCCCCAAATTGGTGTTTTGCACATGTACACACCTACACAAGGGGGGTAAGTTGTAATATAAATAGCATTTTGTCAGTTTGATCATTTGTCTGAGAAAGGGGATTGAGATATATATATATAAACAAAATAGCACATCCGCACTCGATGGACTTTCTAAGTTGTGCAATTTATTGTGACGTTTCAGGGATCAAAGCGTCCCCATCATCAGACCTTGGTTTGATCCCGGAAACGTCACAATAAACTGCACAACTTTGAAAGTCCAGCAAGTGCGGATCTGCTATTTTGTTTATGATACTTTTGTCCCTGACACCCTGGCAGTTTTCTTGTAAGTGCGAGTGCTAATCCCTCTGCAAATTAGTATAGATATATAGATATACAGTGGATATAAAAAGTCTACACACCCCTGTTAAAATGTCAGGTTTCTGTGATGCAAAAAATTAGACAAAGATAAATCATTTCAGAACTTTTTTCCACCTTTAATGTGACCTATAAACTGTACAACTCAATTGAAAAACAAACTGAAATGTTTTAGATAGAGGGAAGAAAAAATAAAAAAATAAAATAATATGGTTGCATAAGTGTGCACACCCTTAAACTAATACTTTGTTGAAGCACCTTTTGATTTTATTACAGCACTCAGTCTTTTTGGGTATGAGTTTTTCAGCATGGCACATTTTGACTTGGCAAGATTTGCCCACTCTTCTTTGCAAAAACACTCCAAATCTGTCAGATTGTGAGGGCATCTCCTGTGCACAGCCCTCTCCAGATCACCCCACAGATTTTCAATCAGATTCAGGTCTGGGCTCTGGCTGGGCCATTCCAAAACTTTAATCTTCTTCTGGTGAAGCCATTCCTTTGTTGATTTGGATGTGTGCTTTGGGTCGTTGTCATGCTGAAAGATGAAGTTCCTCTTCATGTTCAGCTTTCTGGCAGAAGCCTGAAGGTTTTGTGCCAATATTGTCTGGTATTTAGAACTGTTCATAATTCCTTCTAACTTAACTAAGGCCCCAGTTCCAGCTGAAGAAAAACAGCCCCAAAGCATGATGCTGCCACCACCATGCTTCACCGTGGGTATGGTGTTCTTTTGGTGATGTGCAGTGTTGTTTCTGCGCCAAACATATCTTTTGGAATTATGGCCAAAAAGTTCAACCTTAGTTTCATCAGACCATAACACCTTTTCCCACATGCTTTTGGGAGACTTCAAATGTGTTTTTGCAAAATGTAGCCTGGCTTGGATGTTTTTCTTTGTAAGAAAAGGCTTTCGTCTTGCCACTCTACCCCATAGCCCAGACATATGAAGAATACGGGAGATTGTTGTCACATGTACCACACAGCCAGTACTTGCCAGATATTCCTGCAGCTCCTTTAATATTGCTGTAGGCCTCTTGGTAGCCTCCCAAACCAGTTTTATTCTTGTCTTTGTGCCATATTTTCTCCACTTGATGATGACTGTCTTCACTGTGTTCCATGGTATATCTAATGCCTTGGAAATTCTTTTGTACTCTTCTCCGGACTGATACCTTTTAACAATGACATCCCTCTGATGCTTTGGAAGCTCTCTGTGGACCATGGCTTTTGCTGTGGGATGCGACTAAGAAAATTTCAGGAAAGACCAACTAGAGCAGCTGAACTTTATTTGGGGTTAATCAGAGGCACTTTAATGATGGCAGGTGTATGCTGACTCCTATTTAACATGATTTTGAATGTGATTGCTTAATTCTGAACACAGCTACATCCCTAGTTATTTTTCAATTTTGTTGTACAGTTTATAGGTCACATTAAAGGTGGAAAAAGTTCTGAAATGATTTATCTTTGTCTCATTTTTTTACATCACAGAAACCTGACATTTTAACAGGGGTGTGTAGACTATATATATATATATATATACATATATATATATATATATATATAGATATATATATATATATATATATATATATATATATATATCATGCATGACATGTAAGAAACCTGCAACAAAAAGTATGAAAAATACATCTTAATAAAGGTTATAAATAATAGTGTGTATGTTTTTGTTTTTCTTTACCTAAACATTCTTTTGAATATAATTGTGTTATCTTCGCATAAATAAGATCCTTTCTGTATAGTATGTAACTTTGAAGTGCACATTCGAGCTCCCATGAGCCTCTTTATAAATAATTGGACATTTATTCATGCCAATTGATTACTATTACTACAATAATCAACTGGCTATTAACATTTATATAGGGTTTTTATTTTAAAGATGGGCTTTTTGGCTTGAAAACAATGATACTTGGCCATCTCTAGGTCTTCTTGATGGCCTGTTATATGGGTGTATATTTGTTTATATTATTAATGTGCTTTAAAGCTTGTTTTCTTTTTTTTTTTTTTTCAATGTGCTTAAACGTTAACCCCCAAGACACACATTTTTGAAAGAGCAGGTGATTGGCTTTCAAATAGGAGGTTTTTGTTTTTTTGGGGTTTAAGGGAGGTGAGATTGAGAAGGCTGAATAACAAACCCCCACTCAGCGCCCTTAAGTCATTCCCAGCACTTCATGGTTTCTGCAGCTTGCTGACTTCCCCCGATTCCCCCGGCAAAACTGGAGCCAGTGACCACCAGGCATCAGGAGTAAGAGGGGTGGGAGGTGCAATGTGCCCCAAAGCACCTCCCTACCCTGGATGATGACGTGTAAATGATGACCATGGGGCCAATTTAACAAAGGTCTATCGGACTTGATCTGACAGTGCGGATCAGGTCCGACAGACCTCGCTGAATGCGGAGAGCAATACGCTCTCCGTATTCAGCATTGCACCAGCAGCTCTTGTGAGCTGCTGGTGCAACGCCGCCCCCTGCAGATTCGCGGCCAATCGGCCGCCAGCAGGGGTGTCAATCAACCCGATCGTACTCGATTGAGTTGAATTGCGGCGATGTCTGTCCGCCTGTACTCTCTCTCAATATTTCTTTCTTTTTCTCTCTCTTGCCTATCTCTCTTGCTTTCTTTTTTCTTTTTCTTTCTATTTTTCTCTCTCTCTCTCTTCTCTTTCTTACCACTACTGAGATCCTTTTAAACGATGTCCACTGAAAATGATTCATGTATAAAAATACACTTTGAGACCAAAACGGCTTTCCCCCACTTTCTCTATATATACTTTAAAAATGATTAGCATTAGTGTAGAGTACATCATTGTAAAAATTTCCCATAACCACCCACTCTTTCCTCAAATTGACATTTAATATATATAACTTTCATACAATGCATGTTCCTGATGCATTTGGAAATGTAAATTGTTTTTTTTAAAACCAGATTACATTAAAAAGTTATATGTAATCATAGATATTGTTAATGGAAGATTATTGTAGTAACATGTTAAATATTTTTTATATAGTTTAGCAAAAAATGCCATTACTTTGATTCCAAATTTTTGCATTCATAGTCATTTTGACATCCAAGATATTTCAGGCAGTAACTTTTAATCCAGACCTTATATCTCTAACAATAAAGCAGGAAATAAAGAGATGAATGTGTGTCTTTTCAAGGAAAATAAGGGGAAGGTAAATTTACTGCGATCTCCTGCCATCTGTGTATGCAAGGGTCCTAAATTCAATACCACATCTACAAGTATGCATGCATGTTTATGTAAATGAAATTTGTAGGTGCTATTGTGAAAGAAGGCTTTATGCTAATCCCTTTTTATTGTTTAATGTCATTCAATAGAAGGACAAGCCATGGACAGGACAAGAAAGCTTATCTCACCAATGCCTTTGCCCTCCGGTCACAAAAAAGGAGCTATATTTTCCTGGAATTATTATACTCCGGTAGGAAGGAACTTCAACATAAAATTACAGCCATTAGTGCTAGAGTACTCTTCATGGTGACAGGAAAATGTGACAGACGAGTTGGATGAATATGTTAATGTGGTCTTTCCATTGTGTGAAGAAAACACGGAAAGCTAAACCCTTCATAGGTCAGAAGACAACTGTAATTCTCACAAAGCAAAGATAAGTGGCTACAAGGTCAGAGAAGCAAGTCAAGGTTGTGTTTTATTCAAGGTAATGACTGTCTCAGTAGAAACCTCAGTTACCTCTGGACACAACAATTCCATTTGTTGCATGGTATGTCCTGTTACCTAAGAATAATGAAGATCCAAACATTAGAACTAACAATATTATTCACCCCATTGTGGAAATCAACATTTTAATCAAATGAAAATGTTTTCATTAAATGGATTGTTCTTTGATCTAAACTAATTTTTTTTAATCAGCTACAGTACTAAGTGGTACTGGAAAATCAATAATCACATAAAAAATTTTTTTGTTTGGTTCAATATTTGCTATGGGTGTAGTTCGGAATTTGCTAAAAAAATTAATCAATTTGTTTATTATTTCTTATGGGAAACATTTTCAGCTCGTCACAGAAAAAGCTGGACAGCAGCCTAAACTTAAATAAAGTTAAAGTAGTAGCCAGTGCTACAAACCAGCAGCAATAATCATTGTTGTTTTTGTTTGTTTTTTTCATGGGCTCAGGACTGGCCAAGAATTTTTGACTGACTTATTGGCATAATCAATCAACTGAACATGATATTGCTAAATTGTTATTAAATAGTGTAAATTACAACGTTTCAAATCTACGGAAAAGCCTTTCTCGCTTTTTGAGTAATAGTTTTAACAACACAAATGAAACAACTAAATATGTTTATTGCATGCATTTGATTAATTAATTTTTCATTAAAGGGACATAAAACAGGTTGAGATCTGTGCATATCCTAAAAGGGCTAACTAATTAAAAAAATGTTTAATAATTGCTGACAAGTATTTTAAAATCATTTTCAAAAATAAGCAAAATTAATAACATAGCTAAGCTGCCTGGGGCATCCAACTCCACTCCCCCTTATCAGTGTTTAGACACAGGCATTTTATTTTAGCTGAGTTTACAGCTTCTAGACATGCTACAACAGATAATCCCTATGCATTTTTGTATTCTACCAAAGCAACAATAGATATAGATACAGCCATAGAAGGAAATGTGTGGCGGAGTTAGAGCTTTACAATTCAGAAACTAAAAAGAAAGGGTTAATGGTGAGGCACTGCAGTATAAATTTGCAGGTAAAGTAATTAAAGTATATATTATTTTATTTTGTCTCTATCCCATCTTGTTTTATGTCCCTTTAAAAGGCCTTTTGTTATTGTATAGAAAACATTTTTTTTCATTTTCCTGACACACTGCATTTTCATAAATACATATTATAGCATCTAAATTATTACTGGCAGGGGCGGAACTACCATTGGTGCAGCAGATGCGGTGGCACCAGGGCTCACATGCTGAGGGGGCCCATAGCAGCCAGTCTATACATAGATATGTGCAGAATATGTACAATTCTAATGCAGGAGAGCCTTTTATTAGTGTAGGTTGCAGGTCCATCTATCTATCCTCATAATCATTATACAGAGCAGCATGATTTTTGTTAATATTGCTTACTACTGAAGTATCTTTAAAGGTCCCAAATAAAATTTTAAACCATGGCTCTCTGTTGAGTAGGTCAGCTACTGATTACTGGGTAATGCTGCTCTTTAAAATAAAGAATATATGAGTAAAATGTTCCTATTAGACCGTGTTTTAAAAGCCTAATATATACAGTATCTCACAAAAGTAAGTACACGACTCACAATTTTTGTAAATATTTTATTATATTTTTTTATGTGACAACACTGAAGAAATGACACTTTGCTACAATGTAAAGTAGTGAGTGTACAGCCTGTATAATAATACAAAAATCACTGAGAATATAAGAATTATACAGAGAGTAGCCAATCAGAAGCAAGACAGCTGTACAGTTTATGTTCCAAATGAGTGGAGATGCCACATCCTCATTATAAGATAGAGAAAGGGCAGAATGATGCATCAGTGATTCTAATTACAGCATGTCAGTCAAGTTACAGATTTTTGAGATCCTAAATTGAAATTTAAAGAAAAGACCAGAAATGGTGCACAGAACAGAATACTACTGTTTTTATAATTTTTGGGTAAACATCAGAGCCAGATTATTAGTGGCACGCTAACAGTTACGCGCAAGTGAAAAGGGGGTTATCCTGTCTGTTTGTGCGCGTCGGGTGTATCACTCATATTCCGAGTTGAAAGTAAACGTGAACGCTTGAGCACAATTGTGATTTATGCTAGAATGATTACCAAATCTTGAGATCTCTGGGTAATTGTTTCGTAAAGCAAAAATGTTGCACAAAATACATAAACAAATACATTAAATAGTACACTTACACTGATAATAACACTATGTAAAACAATTATTCTAAAAAACATTGCTCAAAAATATATAAGGGCTCAAAGTGATGTGGTCTCAGGCAGGAAAAGGGCTTTAATACTGAGATACATACATATAAATGTCTAAATATGTATATATATATATACAGGTATACCCCGCTCATACAGCGGGTTAGGGACCGGAGCCCCGATGTAAAGTGAAAACCGCCTTAAAGTGAAACAAGGCAGTTTTAGCTTTCTTTTCAGTGTTTATCATCTTGAAAACATGTTTGAACTAACATATATTAGGGGTACCATAGTGATAACGTTTAGTTTAACACTAGCAAAGTATTCAATAAATACTGTACCTGTAAAATTACTTTAGTAAAATTTGCCAGACTATAGCACTGAGAAACAGATTGCACTGTAATGCTGTTAACAGAGTGAACTGTGCATAACAAAATGGTGCCAGTCACTTTTCTCATAATCTCACAATGATTACAGCACTGTTTCAAAATCCTTGGAGGTTGAACTTCAGCTCCACAAAGCGCTGTATTAGCGAATCGCTGTAAAGTGAATCGCTGTAAAGTGAGGTATACCTGTATATATATATATATATATTTTTTTTTTTTATATACAGATATATATATATATATATATATAAAAGCAACAAGAAAACTAGGACCAGCTGGATCGGTTACAAACAAGTGGCTTTATTCAGGCATAGGTGATAGAGCACTCAGTGGTGTACAAGGTAAGGGGATATTGAGCTGACGCGTTTCGCGCATGTGCAATGCGCTTCATCAGAGATCATCAGGTGTGTTCCACAGGTAATTTAATAAGCATATGGACAACCAATCAGGAACATTTGAAAACGTTTAAACAAAGTGCTGATGTGAATAATGTGTGTGACAGATGAAAAAATTTTCAATACAAATTTACATATATATATTTATTTCAAAGTGCATTGGAGCCCTTTGCAATCAAGTAGATTAAAACATGGAAAATCATATTTATGCAATAATAAAGTGTTATAGTGTGTATTTACTGTAAATATTTCACATTCCAATGTTTTTCACATAGGGGAATATATTCTAAATATTTTTAAATAGATATTCCTATATATACTGTATACATCTATAGCTATATATAATCCTGTAAATGTATAGGTATAGATATACAGTATATTGTACCAAAATACCATCAGAAATATGTAAAAATATGTATTTCTTTCCTAAGGTATGGTGAGTCCACGGCTTCATCAATTACTGTTGGCCAGCAGGAGGAGGCAAAGAACACCACAACAAAGCTGTTAGAGGGACATGAAACCCCTTTTTTTCTTTCATGATCCAGATAGAGAATACAATTTTAAACAACTTTCTAATTTGCTTCTATTATCTAATTTGTTTAATTATTTTGGTATCATTTGTTGAAGGAGCAGCAATGTACTAATGGTTTCTAGCTGAGCCAATCACAATCGATATACATATACAGCCACTAATCAACAGCTAGAACCTAGATTCTCTGCTACTTCTGAGCTTGCCTAGATAAATATTTCAGCAAATGATAGCAAGAGAAGGAAGCAAATTGAATGATAGAAGTAAATTGGAAAATTGTTTAAAATTGTATTCTCTGTCTGAATCATGAAAGAAAAATTTTGGGTTTCTTGTCCCTTTAAGTATCACTTCGCTTCCCACAATCACCAGTCATTCTCTTTGCCTCTGTTAATGGAGAAGGTGAAGTTTTTGGTGTCTGAAATAAATTGTGTTTCTTTCGCTTCAAGCAAGATTTTATTATTTTGAAAGCCAGAGTAGGTTTGCTCTGATCTTTCCTATGTTCTGGGTATAGCTGTAGTCCACGTCAATCTCTTCAGTAGAGTAGTGGTGGCTTTAAAGCAGTTAGGAACTTGTGAGGTGGGCCTTGCTGCGATTTCCTAACATTGTTGCTGCCCTAAAATAGAAAGCCTGAGAAGGTTTACTCTGATCTTTCTTTTTTTCTACAGGTCTCTGTGAGGAGTGGCTTCCTCTCATACCGGGTAGGCTGTCCTCCTGCCGGACAGCTAGAGGTGCAGGTAAGTGCCTTTTGTCTTCATGGGTATAGGTATTACAGAAGGATGCTGGCACTGAAGGGGTTAAGCTGGGCGTCTCAAAAAGATTTACAGACTGCATTCATTTATGGGATTGACTCCTAGTTTGGGGTTAATTGGCAGAGGGCAGGCACACAAATATGCATATGATTTAGAGACTGAGTTAATCTTTTCTATGGAAATGGAGTTAACTCTTGTTTGGTGGCTCAAGGGTTTAGTTTATTGAAAGGAATTGCGTATTTTCATCTTGTAATATTGACTTCATAAGAGTTATTTGCTTGCATGTTTTTAACCATAGCTGACGTATCTCAGTCAGGAAGCGGTTTACTTTCGTTTTCACATTGGCTGGAAGCGAACGCTTTTAATTCTATGGCGCAGCTCCTCTAGCCGATCTCGCCTCAATCTAGTTACGTTTTCTAAGAATCGGACAGATTGCGACTGTGTTGTGAATAAATTTTCTTGTGGCTTGCGATTAGCTCTCAAGTGGGTCAGGTAGGCTCCTCAGTCACAGAGTGTGGCGGTGTCCTGTACTGGTTGTTAGAATTAACCTGTTGTTTGCTGTCTACTCTTTTTATCCCTGGGGGATAATTTAAAGTATGTGAACATAAGTTTGAGAACTACATGGTGTGGGCATGAATTTTCTGGTCAAGCCAAGTTTTTGCGCATTTTTACAATTTAAAGGGACAGTAGTTTATTATATTTTATATTTCTTTAAATTTGTTTGTCAAACATTTTTCTTAGCATCATGGAGGATTCTGCTCCTATATACAGGTGCCGTCTGTGTGAGAACCAATTTGTGCCACCCTTACAGATTTGTTCCTCATGTATAGAGAGGAGTTTTAAACATTAGATAGAATAGATAATTTATGTTTATTTTTTATTATGAAATAGTGTTCTGTTTTGAGACACAATTTCTTTGTTTTCACAAACTTTTCTATTCTAAGAACGCATGTTGTACCCTGAAGCACTTTTTGTTTTGCATATGTAAATCAGTGCCATGTGATTACTTTTTAACGCTTTAATTATAAGATTGATTGTTACCCACTGAGCCCATTGTCTCTAACGTTGATGCTATTTAGGCAATGCCACAGCTTTTTCCTCAATCATCCCAAGTCTTTATGGCGTCACATGCAGTGCCCTGCGGTTCCTCTCAATCTCCTGAAGGAGTTATTTGCTTGCAGAATTCTACGGTATCTGTGGTGTTATCTGCTTTTCCTATACTTGGGAAATTGCAGGAGAAATATTTGAGATTCAGATAGTAAGGTTTCTGTTCCATCTTCGGCTACACAGACTGCTTTTTCTCATAGGTTTGATGATCAGGATACGTCGGTAGCCTCTGAGGGAGAAATCTCAGATTCAGACAGTATAATTCCTTCATCTGATGCTGAAGTGGTAACCTTCAGATTTAAGCTTGGACACCTGTGTGTATTGTTATAGGAGGTTTTGGCTATTTTGGAGCGACTCCAATACGTCTGTCATTGTCAACCCTGCAGAATCTATTAAAAATTTTAATTAACAAAGAATTCCTCTCTGGAAGTTTTTTCCTGTTCCAGACTGTGCTGACAGATTTTCACAGAAATGGCAGAAGTCAGGGATTCACTTTTTCCCTGTCTCCTGTCTTTTAAAGGATGTTTCCTTTCCCTGTCTCCATTAAATATCATGGCTAAAAGAACTACAATTCCTAGAGAGGGTAGCTGTTCTTTTCAGGATCAATGGACTAAGTTACATGGAAGTTTTTATTGCCTGGGTCAAGTGCAGCATCCTATTGTTGGGGCGCCTGGTTTGATTCCAATTTGGTAGGGACTACATTGGAGGAGATTGAGAACAGATTTAGGTGCCTATTTATCAAGTTCCGTACGGAGCTTGATGCCCCGTGTTTCTGGCGAGCCTTCAGGTTCACCAGAAACACAAGTTATGAAGCAGCGGTCTATAGACCGCTGCTCCATAACCTGTCCACCTGCTCTGAGGTGGCGGACAGACATTGCCAAAGATCAACCCGATCAAATACGATCGGGTTGATTGACACCCCCTGCTCGTGGCCGCGAATCTGCAGGGGATGGCATTGCACCAGCAGTTCACCAGAACTGCTGGTGCAATGATAAATGCCGACAGCGTATGCTGTCGGCATTTATTGATGTGCAGCGGACATGATCCGCAATATCGGATCATGTCCACCCGCACAATGTTAAATTGGCCCCTTAAAGGGACACTCACATCAAAATTAAACTTTTATTATTCAGATAGAGCAGCAAATTTAAACAAACTTCCAGTTTACTTCCATTAACAAAATGTGCACAGTCTTTTTATATTTAAATTTTTTGAGTCACAAGCTACTGAGCATGTGCAAGAATTCACAGAATAAACGTGTATGCATTTGTGATTGGCTGATGGCTGTCACATGGTACGTGTATGCATTTGTGATTGGCTGATGGTTATCACATGGTACAGGGGGAGTGGAAAAATACATAACTTTTAAAATTGTCAGAAAAAAAATCTACTACTCATTTGAAGTTCAGACCAAGTGCTATTGCATTGTCTTGTTATCTTGCATTTGTTGATTATGCAAATCTACTGTGTTGACTGGTCCTTTAAGGTTCTTAAGCTAGCCTGCGGGGCGTTGTCTATATTAAGTGGATTTCTCTCTGAATTCTAGCTTCTGGCGCTTCCTTCAAGGGTACGACCTTGTTTGATCCTGCTTTGACAGGAATATTTCTGATATTACGGGTGGAAAAGGGTCTTTTCTACCACAAGACAAGATGAATAGACATAAGGGAGTTTGCCCCTATTCTGGCATTGGTTTTCAAGTGGGGGGCTAAAACTCTCTGTCTTCAAACATGGATACGATATGTCCCAGATAGACGGTGGACATAGTATCTCAGGTTTTCTAGATAGAATTCAAACCTTTTCTCACAGATACAGGTTCCACCTCTCAATTTATCTGCAGATCAGATAACAGTGAGACATTTTTGAAGTGAGGTGGGACCTCTCTTCCCTGTGAGTATTAGGTACAGTTCCTGTAAGGGAACAGGGTCTAGAATTCTATTCTTTCCTGTTCGTGGTTCTCAAAAAGGAGGAATTTTTCATCCTATGGTAGATCTGAGGAATGCCATGGCTCAACAAATTTTTCTCAGGGTACCGTCCTTTCAAGTGGGAAAGCAGGGGTTTCATTCTTCCTTTGGTTCAAAGGGGTCAGCTTATGGTGACCATAGACCTTGAGGATGTGTATTTTCAAAGTTCCTGAATTTTACCTTTATGTCAGAAACTTTCAGCTTGTGACTCTTTCCTTTGGCCTTGCCATGGTTCCCAGAGAGGCTATCTTGGCAGTGATTAGGTTTTCGGGATTTGCTGTGCACCCTTCCTGGATGTCATAATGGTTCAGGTGCCATCTTTCATCAAGCAACTCTCATACAGAGATCATGTTGTCTTTTCTCATTCCCATGGATGGGAAGTTAATCTGAAAATAAGTTAACTTGTTCAATCTACAGGGGTAGTTTTTTTCTTAGGGACCATCTTAGTTTCCCTATATCTGAAAATATTTTTGTCAGAGGTCAGAAAATAGAGGATTCTTCCTCTTGTTTCTTATGGTCCTCCTCTGTTTGGCCCTTCAGTGGCTCAATGTATGGAGGTAATTGGTCTGATGGTTATTTCATTGGACAATCATTCCTTTGCTCGATTCCATCTGAGAGTCTGCTGTTATGCATGTTAAGATAGTGGACCGGGGATCTTGTGGCTCTGTGTCAGAAGATAGATCTAGATCTGTTGACATGAGATTCTTCCCTGTGGTTCAGAGAGGGAATTAGTGATAGATCGCTCGCTTATCTTACAAGAGGTAGTGGGATTGTTGCCCGCATTCCCCAAAATCTTTTGGCTTTCTCAGGAGCATCTGTCTCGGGGCACATGCTTTTGGAGACCTTCCTGAGTAATAGTGACCAAGGTCGCTAGCCTGTTGGGTGGGTGACTATGGACTTGAGAGGAGTCTGCTCTTTTCATTACCATCTTGGAGTTGAGAGCGATCTACTATGCACGGATGGCTTGGCCTCAGTTGTCTTAACCGTTTTTTCACGTTCTAGTTGAACAATTTAATCTCAGTGGTTTACATTAACCACCTGGGAGGAATCTGGAGATCCTTTGCCATGGTTGGCGTGGATTGTTCGGTTGGTGGTCACTCACATTCGTTTATTCACTTTTCACTTTTCAGGAGTGAATACAGGTAGCAGACTTCTTGATCAGTCAGATTT
This sequence comes from Bombina bombina, assembly GCF_027579735.1. NCBI lineage: Eukaryota > Metazoa > Chordata > Amphibia > Anura > Bombinatoridae > Bombina > Bombina bombina. Next base: position 81,084,200 of record NC_069499.1, read on the forward strand.
TTCATCCCGTGAAATGGGCACTTCTCCCGGAGATGTTCTCCAGGTTAACCCTCAAATGGGGGGTGCTGGAGTTGGAGATGGCAGTACGCTAAGCTTCCAAGTTATGTTAAAAGTCAAGAGATCAGCAGGCTGCTTTGTTAAATACCCTGGCGGTTCTGTGGGATTTTAGTCTGACATCCATGTTCTTTAGTTTGCTCTCCTTCCACGAGGCATTGCTCGTATCAAATGGGAGTGAGCATTGGTATTTTAATAGTTCCTGCATGGTCTCGCAGGATCTGGTATACAGAACTAGCGGAGATGTATTTCTTCCACCTTGGTGGTTATTCCAGAGGAAGGGCCTTCTAGTTCAGGGTTCATTCTTTCATAGAACTTTTGTTTTCTCTGAAGCTTTCTGCTTGGAGATTGAATGCTTAGTTCTGTCTAAGCGTGGTTTTTAGATCATGATTCAGGTTCGCAACCCTATTACTGGTAATTTTTACCATAAGGTATGGTGTAAATTCCCTGATTGTTGTGAATCCCAGGACTACTCTTTGAAGTAGGGTCAGGATTCCTAGGGGTTTTGCCTTTTTTAAGGGAAGGTCTGGAGGACGGTTTGTCAGTCAGTTTTCTGAAGGGTCAGATTTCTGCATTATCCTGTTTTACACAAGAGTCTGGCGGATGTGCCAGACGTGTAATCTTTTTGTCAGACCCTGGTTAGTATCAGGCCTGTGTTTATGTCTGTTGCTCCTCTTGGAGTTTTTTACCTTGGTTTTTAGGTTTTGCAGCAGGCTCAGTTTGAGCCATGGCATTCCTCAGATTTTTCTTGGAAGTTTTCATTTTTTGCTATATCTTCTGCTCGGAGAGTTTAGGTACTCAAGGCTTTGCAGTGTGATCTGCTTTATCTTATTTCGGATAAGGTGGTTATTTATCCTAAGTGGAAATTTTGTTTGGGAATGTGTTGTTCCCTCTATGTGTCCTCATTCTTATTTGTTAAGGAACGTGTGTATATTATTTGAATGTTGTGCATACTTAATATTTTTTTCTCTGTATCAGAAAGCTACTGCTACTTCTCTTTTCTCTGGTTTAGAAGTTTATTTTGTTTGTTTTTCAGACTGCAGGGCTGCAGTCTCCTGAGAGAGTTATGGATCATTACATGAGGGCTGTCTCTTCTGCTTAGATTTTAACAGACAAGGTTCTGTGGATGGGTTTTATAAGGTTGCAACTTGGTCTTCTTTGCATACTTTTTTGAATTTTTCGAATTTGATTCTTTTGCCTCAGCTGAGGTTTCTTTTGGGAGAAAGTTTTTTTCAAGCAGTGGTGCCTTCTGCTTAGGTCTGCCTGTCTTGTCCCTCCCTATTCATCTGTGTCCTCTAGCTTGGGTATTGATTCCCAACAGTAATTGATGAAGCCGTGGACTCACTATATCTTAGGAAAGAAAACAGGATTTATGCTTACCTGATAAATCTATTTCTTTCCGGATATGGTGAGTCCACGGGCCCGCCATTTATTTCAAGACAGTTATTTGTTTTACTTAACCTCAGGCACCTTTACACTTTGTGTTACTCCTTTTTTCCCTTCGGTCAAATGACTGGGGATTGTGGGAAGGGAAGTGATATTTAACAGCTTTGTTGTGGTGCTCTTTGCCTCCTCCTGCTGGCCAGGAGTTGTATTTCCCAAAAGTAATTGATGAAGCCGTGGACTCATCATATTGGTAAAGAATTAGATTTATCAAGTAAGCATAAATCCTGTTTTATGAATAAATAGAACATATTCTACTTCACTGGAATGTGAATTTTTTTATGTCTTGTTGCATTTTTTCCCCCCACTTTTTTTTTTGCACCATTGACTTCTATGGGGGATTACATTAGCGCAATCACGATATTTGAAGTTTGACTTTTTGCACACATTGGGTAAGTGCATGAGTGAAAACGTTTCATGTTCAACTTGTAATACGGACAACACCCAAAGTGCGCAAAAACTTTACTTCTATTGGAGTTAAATACCGCCCTACTTGTAATTTGGCCCTAAATGTCTGACTAGAATAATATTTAGTGTTACTATCCACACATTGCGCTTCAGCTAATGTAAATTATGTGCTAAATTGGATGTCGATAGAAGATGCCGCCTGGATGAAGACTTCAATCGGATGGAAGACCTCTTCTGCCCCGCTTGGATAAAGACTTCAATCGGATGGAAGACCTCTTCTGCCCCGCTTGGATGAAGACTTCTACCGGATCATGGACATCTTCAGCCCCCCGCTTGGGCTTGGATCAGGACATCGGAGGAGCTCTTCAGGACGAATCGGTGAACCTGGTATGGTGAAGATAAGGTAGGAAGATCTTCAGGGGCTTAGTGCTAGGTTTATTTAAGGGGGGTTTGGGTTAGATTAGGGGTATGTGGGTGGTGGGTTGTAATGTTGGGGGGGGGTATTGTATGTTTTTTTTACAGGCAAAAGAGCTGAACTTCTTGGGGCATGCCCCGCAAAGGGCCCTGTTCAGGGCTGGTAAGGTAAAAGAGCTTTTAACTTTAGTAATTTAGAATAGGGTAGGGCATTTTTTATTTTGGGGGGCTTTGTTGTTTAATTAGGGGGCTTAGAGTAGGTGTAATTAGTTTAAAATTGTTGTAATATTTTTCTTATGTTTGTAGATATTTTTTTATTTTTTGTACTTTAGTTAATTTATTTCATTGTAGTTATTTGTAGATATTGTATTTAATTAATGTATTGATAGTGTAGTGTTAGGTTTAATTGTAGGTAATTGTAGGTATTCTATTTAATTAATTTAATGATAGTATAGTGTTAGGTTTAATTGTAACTTAGGTTAGTATTTATTTTACAGGTAATTTTGTAATTATTTTAACTAGGTAACTATTAAATAGTTCTTAACTATTTAATAGCTATTGTACCTGGTTAAAATAATTACAAAGTTGCCTGTAAAATAAATATTAATCCTAAAATAGCTACAATGTAATTATAATTTATATTGTAGCTATATTAGGATTTATTTTACAGGTAAGTATTTAGCTTTAAATAGGAATAATTTATTTAATAAGAGTTAATAAATTTCGTTAGATTAAAACTATATTTAACTTAGGGGGGTGTTAGTGTTAGGGTTAGACTTAGCTTTAGGGGTTAATACATTTATTAGAATAGCGGTGAGCTCCGGTCGGCAGATTAGGGGTTAATAATTGAAGTTAGGTGTCGGCGATGTTAGGGAGGGCAGATTAGGGGTTAATACTATTTATTATAGGGTTAGTGAGGCGAATTAGGGGTTAATAACTTTATTATAGTAGCGGTGCGGTCCGCTCGGCAGATTAGGGGTTAATAAGTGTAGGCAGGTGGAGGCGACATTGAGGGGGGCAGATTAGGGGTTAATAAATATAATATAGGGGTTGGCGGTGTTAGGGGCAGCAGATTAGGGGTACATAAGGATAACGTAGGTGGCGGCGCTTTGCGGTCAGCAGATGAGGGGTTAATAAGTGTAGGTAGCTGGCGGCGACGTTGTGGGGGGCAAATTAGGGGTTAATAAATATAATATAGGGGTCAGCGGTGTTAGGGGCAGCAGATTAGGGGTACATAAGGATAACGTAGTTGGCGGTCGGCAGATTAGGGGTTAAAAAAATTTAATCGAGTTGCGGCGATGTGGGGGGACCTCGGTTTAGGGGTACATAGGTAGTTTATGGGTGTTAGTGTACTTTAGAGTACAGTAGTTAAGAGCTTTATAAACCGGCATTAGCCCAGAAAGCTCTTAACTACTGACTTTTTTCCTGCAGCTGGAGTTTTGTCGTTAGAGTTCTAACGCTCACTTCAGACACGACTCTAAATACCGGAGTTAGAAAGATCCCATTGAAAAGATAGGATACGCAATTGACGTAAGGGGATCTGCGGTATGGAAAAGTCGCGGCTGAAAAGTGAGCGTTAGACCCTTTTTTGAGTGACTCCAAATACCGGAGGTAGCCTAAAACCAGCGTTAGGAGCCTCTAACGCTGGTTTTCATGGCTAACGCCAAACTCCAAATCTAGGCCTGAGCGAGTTGGGTTTTAGGGCCTGCGCTTAAGGACCTTCTCCTTTAACACAGGCCCTGGGATCTGCCATGATAATTATTCTATTAGCGAAGCCGGGGGCTCTTTGCAGAAGTCTCAGCATAAGCGCGGCTCTCCAGCACTCTAGAGGTAAGTATTGTAACGCCTAAGGTAATTTCTTTATTTTCTTTCAATTAAGTTGGTGCTTTTGTTTTGATATTTGTTTTGTGAAAATGAAATAAACATTTGAGTTCTGTCATGAATTTACATTTGTGACAAAACCAAATGCATATGTTTAAGAAGTAAGGTTATCACACAAAAGGGAATTTCAGTTAATCATAAAACAGTTCCAGTGGTCTTTAACCAAGGTATGAATCCACAATTCAAGGTAAAGACAGGACATAGTCAAGAAACACACAAGAAACACACCAGGGTCACAACCATAAGGGCAGGCAAGAACCAGAAATGTCAGGACCAGCATAAGAAAAACAAAGCACTGAGTAGGAGTCAGTAATGACCTTTTAACTCTTCCCCCAATCAGTCTTGGTTTTAAAGCAACCACAGGGATCACACCAGACAGAGTAAACATAAATAGCCCTATTGTATCACACTCACTTAAAGTGTATTCAATGAGGATAGACAGCAAACCCTGCACTGCCCGATACATTTTCCCTACCCTTTTATCACTTCACCCTGTTTCCTGGACTTTGACTTTTGCCTTCCTTCTTGCTGATTTGTTTTTGTTTTCTGGACTGATTACCTGGCTGCTGATATTTGGAAATGTATTTTGAATTATCCTCATGGTTCTCCATTTTTAATTCTGTTACAGATTGATTCCATGGCTCCTGACCTAGTATTTTATCCTGACAACTCTCTTGCATTTTCCTCTGGTATTGTCAACTGATTCCTTACCGTTTATATGGCTGCAAACCTCAGCTTATTCCTGACCATCTCCTGTACTTGTTAATCTAGTAAACCAACAAGGAAACATCCTCATTGCATTACAGCAAGGCACATCTGAAGTCCATGGTGGATCTCCATAACCACCACATCCCAACCCCATTGAACATATTTGGTAATATTTTAATAGACAAATGCAAAACACATTGTTACATCTTTAGACACTTTAAAGGACTTTCATAATCAATGTCACATAGAGTTGAAGCAGTCATTTTAAGTAATTTAAACTTCACTAATAGGAAAGTGGAAAATTTGGTGTTACAATATTACATTTCCATTCTTAAAATAACAATTGGTTCTGGCCTATGCCATTTCCCCAGGCATTTTTGTTGCTCGCATCATTTAATTTGGCCTTTATCTGTTGTTGTCTTGTTGCCGTTGATATATTTATTTCATAGACTGATGCTATGCCAGACAACATTCATTAAAGGGACAGTCAACTCCAAAATGTTTATTGTCTAAAAACGTAGATAATCCCTTTATCAATCTTTATTAACCCTTCCCTAGTTTTGAAAAGCCAACACTTTTATATTAATATATTTTGGCCAGTTAGTGCTGTGTTGTGCACAACTTCATGGTCATGAGCACAATGTTATCTATATGGCACACATGAACTTGCAGAGGCCCATTTATCAAGCTCCGTATGGAGCTTGAGGGCCCCTGTTTCTAGTGAGTCTTCAGACTCGACAGAAACACAAGTTATGGAGCAGCGGTCTAAAGACCGCTGCTCCATAACCCTGTCGGCCTGCTCTGATGAGAAGGACAGGCATCGCTGCAATTCAACCCGATCAAATACGATCGGGTTGATTGACACCTCCCTGCTAGCGGCCGATTGGCCGCGAGTCAGCAGGGGGCGGCGTTGCACCAGCAGCTCTTGTGAGCTGCTGGTGCAATGCTGAATACGGAGAGCGTATTGCTCTCCGCATTCAGCGAGGTCTTGCGGACCTGATCCCCACTGTCGGATCAGGTCCGCAAGACCTTTCATAAATAGGCCCCTCAGTCTCCTGTTGAGAAAATAAAATAAAAAAGCATGTGATTAAGAGGCTGTCTGTAATGGCTTAGAAACAGGCAGAAATTTAGAGGTTTAAATGTTATAAAGTATATTAATATAACATGTGTTGGTTGTGCAAAGCTGGGGAATGGGTAGTAAAGCTTTATATATCTTTATATGAAATAACAATTTTGGTGTTAACTGTCCCTTTAAAAGATGGCCAAACCTAAACCAAATTTGCCCTGGGTGGAGACTTAACATGCATACAATAAAGGAATGATATTAAAAAGGTTAAAAGCTTAAAATAAAAAAGGCCAGACCATTTCTTTCAACCAAGGATACCAACTGAAGTTTGTAGAACAGATAATCAACCTTTGAAGAGGAGTAACTATATTTGGGATTGTTTAACCAATTCTATGTTCTTTTGCATATTCTCTACTATATCTGGCAGCTCTATTTGCCCTATTGTTTACAATGGCATTCTTCAATAAGTAATTGGAGAACAATTGTAGCGTGATTTGGTGTGGATTTGTATCGTAGAGACATGCCCGCTTGAATTCTGAATTGTAGTTTCAGGCAGAATGCCTATGTGAGGTATGAAACATTGCAAGCCAAAATTTCTTCCATCAACAATCTATGGGCTCCATTTATTAAGCAGCGGGTTCTGCTTTGGAGCCCTATCGTTTCAGGCTCGTCTGAAACGGAAGTTAAGAAGCAGCGGTCATAAGACCTCTGCTCCTTCACTTATCCACCACCTTTTAGGTGGATTGAAATCATCCCGATGCGATCGGGGTGACTGACAGCCCCCGCTAGTGGCGGATTGGCCGCCAGTGAGCAGGGGGCGGCATTGCACAAGCATTTCACTAGAAATGCTTGTGCAATGTTAAATGCCGACAGCGCATGCTGTCTGCATTTAGCGAGGTTGAGTGGACATGATTCTCTACAGAGAATCATGTCCGCTCGACTATTAATAAATCTATCCCTGTCTGTGGAAGTCTTTTGTATGTGACAACATTATATATATTTTTATGCAAGATTTGGAATATTTTGCCTTCATTTTGTGTTTTCTGATTGTTTACAGTCCAATGTATGTCAAATTGTAACTATTTTTATCAAAAAGAAGGGCTTTTTAAAATCCCTGCCCTTGAGCTTTCATAGTAAAGGACATTAAAGGAAATAACCAAAAAAAAAGTTCACGAAGCAGATATGGAAAAGACAGAGAAAATAGGAAAGAACACAAAATGCATAGATACAATTGCAAAATTCCAGTTACAGAAAAGAAAAACCTTAAACCATAAAAGTAAAATCTAATTGAACAAGTTTATGTCCCAAGAAGTTGACTTTCTCACTATATCGTCCATCCTGCGGCAAAAGATTGTTCCATTTCTTTAGTTGTGCTTTCCATGCAAATGGTTTGATCTTTTCCAGTAATCTGCTCACAACCTCATTGCGTATGTAAATAGAGCTCTTACCAAAATGCGAAGCAATCATTTTGGTCATCAGTGACAATTCATAGTCTCTCGAAACATCTGGAATTAATAGCATTGCCTTGATGCAAAACTCCTCATTACAAGCAATCTGTTTGTGAAAAGTCTAAGGGTATCATGTCTCACCAGCACTTCAGATACCTAATGGTTCTTTAAATGTATGAAATACTTATTCTGCTAATGATTTCCATTGACTCTTCCAACAAAAAAAAGAAAAAACTTCCCAGAAACCAGAAATCTACAAATATTCTTAACCCTATTTAAGTCCATTCTCACTGAAAAACATAAAATTAGAATCTGCAATAAGGAAACTTGTTCCAACATAAACTTCAAGAATATAGTCATAAGCCAAGTCTGTGGATAAATTGGTGAATAAATCATTGCCAAAAAACACAAAAAGCAGCAGGACTTAGGTGCATGGGGAAACCTGCAGGTAGAAACAAAATTGTGTTTAGAAAAATCACTAGATTATTCACCTCTCTTTGAACTAAAGATCGGCGCACAGAGCTTGTTTTTCGTCACTCCATCTGTGGCATTATTTGTCTCTGCTGGGGTTTTACAAAGATATCCTGCTTTCCTTCACAGCTCATAATATCTGCCTACAGAGGAAAATAAATAAATAAATACATTTTTTTTATAATAAACAATGTTTTCATCAGTCAGTTTACCTAAGTTAACATAAAAAAGCAGCTCAAATATTGCTCTGAGAAAACAATATCTATAAAATTGGAATTTGTTGCTTTATTTGCAATTCATATTGCTGGATAAAACTACTGGTTTACTATTAAAAATACTGACATTATTATTATTATTATTATTATCATTTATTTGGTAAATGCCAACAGTTTCTGTAGTGCTATAAACACAAGTTTAATATACAAAGGGAACATTTATAAGCAGCTAATGGATACAGGGCCGTGCCAAGAGTTGTCAACTGTTGCAGATCATCTTATATGAAGGTGATCTACAGGACAGCTGGTCTTGTATACTTACCTGCTCAGGGGCTTCAATAGGATGACAAAAGGAGAGGAACTGAGTTAAGAAAAGGTTAGTGTACAATGTATGAATCCCTGAAATTAAAACTCATACTATAGTGACTGCCATTTTGGTTCCATTTAAATGTTGTCACAAGAGAAGCCAAATAAAACATTCACCAGTACACCATAGAGACTTCGGGGTCAATTTATTAATTTGCGAGCGGATATGATACGATGTATCTTATCATGTCCACTGCACATTGATAAATGCCGACAGCATACATGTCGGCATTTATCATTGCACCAGTAGTTCTTGTGAACTGCTGGTGCAATGCCGCCCCCTGCAGATTCGCGGCCAATCGGCCGCTAGCAGGGGATGTCAATCAAACCGATCGTATTTCGATCGGGTTGATTTTTGTCCGCCACCTTAGAGTAGGCGGACAGGTTATGGAGCAGTGGTCTTTACTTATATTAGCTATATTAATATACAAGTTAATTTTCAAATGTACTTTTATATTAATTTACATTGTTCTTTTGGTATCCTTTGTTAGTATTCTAAGTAGGTTCTGGAGCGGGTGTGGGGCATCTAATGCTCAACAATGTATAACCATGTAAACATTGTACTAAAAGTGCAGCGCTATCATGCTCTGGAGATGTAAGCACTCCTGTGCCTATCTAGGTATGCTCTTGAACAAATAATACCTAAGTGACCAAACTAAAGGGTTAAGTACAATCCTTTAGAAAAACTTCAAATAATTTATCTTCAAAAATAATTAAATTTTTCTAAAAGAGTGTGACCAACTACTAAATGTGATCAAGTTAAATTCAAAACAGAGAAGAGTTCATATTTCCCCCCTAAAAGTAATAACCTAAGTTAACCTAACAATCAACATTTTTCTAGAATGAAAGAAATTATGTTATTACTGTAATTTTATTAAAAAAAATTCCTTAAAAGTTCTGATTTGTATACAATGTTTAAACCTTTCTCTAGCTGTTCTGTCCATTGCTTTGGCACATTTTTTTTTTAAAGGGACAGTCTGCACCAGAATTTGTATTGTTTTAAAAGATAGATAATTCCTTTATTACCCATTTCCCAGTTTTGCATAACTAACACATTTATAATAATATACTTTTAACCTCTGTGATTATCTTGTATCTAAGCCTCTGCAAACTGTCCCTTTTTTCAGTTCTTTTGACAGACTTGCAGTCTAGCCAATCAGTGCCTGCTCCCAGATAACTTCTTGTGCACAAGCACAGTGTTATCTATATGAAATACGTGAACTAACACCCTCTAGTGGGGAAAAAGTGTTAAAATGCATTCTGAAAGAGGTGGGCTTCAAGGTCTAAGAAATTAGCATATGAACCTCCTAGGTTAAGCTTTCAACTAAGAATACCAAGAGAACAAAGCAAAATTGGTGATGAAAGTAAATTGGAAAATTGTTTAAAATGACATGCTCTATCTGAATCATGGAAGTTTATTTTGGCCTAGACTGTCCCTTTAAGGCAAGGCTGGTGCTGCTCTGTCTATAAGTCTAGAGAGACCAGCAAGCACTGACTGTAAAGTATATTTGCCTTGATGGCAATTTTATCAGCAGCATAGTGAGAAGATGAGAAATATTTAGCAGATGTGTATGTGTAGCCTGGTAAAAGTAAGTGGACATATTAATAGTGACATCAAGCAAAAGTGACAGAAAAAAAAATCAGCAAAAGCCTAATTGTTTTATGTCAGCACTGAAAAGCAAGCCTTGTGTAGGAGCCACATTCATTTTAAGTGAGAGATTAAAAAAAATAACAAAAAAACATGTTTTATTAATTAGATTTGATATAAACTCTCAAGTATAGAAGGTAGTGTATCTGTGATACTGTTTCCAAATCTTTTATTATGTACTAATGAATGGTTTATTCTCTAGAGCGTAGTGTCATTTTTTTGAATGCACAAGGGGGTAAATATTACAACTTGCAAGTATTGTGTGTGGGTTATTTCACTTACAAGTTTTATATGTAAATATTAACAGTAACAAAGAGAATTATGTAAAATATACTTTTATCAACACACACATTGTTTATTCAAGATTCAGATAGAGCATACCATTTTAAACAAATTTCCAACTTGCTGTGATTAAAGTCTTCATTCTGCTTTATTCTCTTGGTATCCTTTGTTGAAGGAGCAGCAATGCGCTACTGCTAACTAGATGAGCACAATAGTTGAGCCAATGACAAGTGGCATATATGTTCAGCCACCAATTAAAATTTGATCTTACTCTTGGGGTAGATTTATTATGAGGCGAGCGCACATGCTTTACTGTAGCGAATCATGTCAGCATTTAACATTGCACAAACATTTCTGGTGAAATGCTTGTGCAATGCCGCCCTTGCTCAATGGCGGCCAGTCGTCTAGCAGGGGCCGTCAATCATCCCGATCGTATCAGATAGGGATGATTTCAGTCTGGCACCTAAAAGGTGGTGGAAAAGCTAAGTAGAAACGGTCTAACAACCGATGCTTCTTAAATTCCGTTTCAGGCGGACCTGAAATAATGGGGCTCCGAAGCACCATCTGCTGCTTAATAAATAATTTTATTGGTATTTGTCTAATGTTGAATGGATGCAAAAAAACAATATATGTATTTCTATCAGGATAATGGTATGATACAAAAATGTACTTGGACGAGATTTTTGTTGTGAAATATTACACAAATTATCTATTATTATTATTATTATTATCATTTATTTGTATAGCGCCGCCAAATTCTGTAGCGCTGGGTACAATGATAGGGGTATACAATGACAAAGATTTGTGATAAAATACAAAACATAACAAGACTAAACAAATCTAGCACAGGAGGAAGAGGGCCCTGCTCCGGAGAGCTCACAGTCTATAGGTTTAGGGTGCAGAGACATAAGGTTGGGGTAGCTTGTTACATCGGTTGTAGTTGCAGCAGTGAGTCAGGCAGTTCATGTACATGTATTAGCTTGGTTCGGATGCGGGATGGAGGAGAGACATTATTTAAAGCGTGGGAGGTGGCTTCACCCCAATATCTAACTTTCCCACATAGCCCTGAAATCTCCTCAGACAAACTCTGAAAGTAAAATAAGTCGTACTGAAGAGCTCAGTGACTTTAAACATGGTATCCTCATAGAATGCCGCATTTACAAGTCAGTTTGTGTAATTTCTGTCCTACTAAATTTGCCCCAGATAACTGTAAAAACTAATATTGAGTAGTGGAAGCAACATCAGCCAAGCCACAAAGTGATAAACCAAGCAAACTCACAGAGATGGGTCGCTGTGCGCTGACGAGCGTACCACGTAAAAATCGTCTATCATCACTCACTACGGAAAACCAAATCGCTTTTGAAAGCAACATCAGCAAAAGAACTGTGCATCAGGAGCTTTGTGAAATGTTTTCCAAAGCCAAGCAGCTGCATACAAACCTCACATCGATATGTGCAATGCCAATTATCATCTGGATTTGTGTAAAGCACACCTCACTGAACTCTGGAATAGTGGAAACATATTGGGGAAGATTATTACAAACATAACACGAGCGATAAGGTGTTTGTCATGGGTGTTTGCTCTCGTTGGGCTTACCGCTGGTATTACAAGTTGAATGTAAACGTGGGCCCTTTATGCAAGAATGATATCCGTGATGTCAGAGCTCTGGTTAACTGTTTTGTGAAACTAAAAAGTTGCAAAAAACACATTAAAAATACATTACAAAGTACAGTCACACTCATAATAACACTATCTAATAAAACTTCTTAAAAAAAATATTGCACACAAAAGTTATAAGGGCTCAAAGATATGAGGTCTCAGGTGTTAGAAGAGAAAAAATGCAGGCAAAAGGCTTCAACATAGAGATACATACATATATACAGTATGTCTACAGATGTATATGTATGTGTGTATATATATATATGTTTATGGACCATTATCTGGAGTGATGAATGATGCTTCACTATCTAGAAGTCTAATGGAAGATTTTGAGTGTGGTAGATGCCTACTGTAAAGTTTGGTGGAGGAGGGATATTGTTCTGGAGCTATTTTTAAGGGTTTGGTCTAGGTTTGTTAGCTCTAGTGAAGTGTCATCTTAATACAATGGATACAAAGACATTTTACGACAATTGGGTACTTCTAACTTTCATTATGATTTTGCCCTTGTGCACAAACTGAGTCCATGAAGACATGGTTTTATGAGTTTTGTGTGGAGGAACTTGAGTAGCCTACATAAAGCCCTGACCTCAACATTAGTGAACACATTTGGGATGAATTATAACTTTGATTGTTAGCCAGACATTATCATCCAACATCAGTGCCTAACCTTTACAAATACTTTTTTTTGGCTGAATAGACAAAAACTCTAACAAACACACTCAAAAATCTTGTGGAATGCCTTCCTGAAGAGTGGAGGTGTGGGGAGGGAGGGGGGGGTAACTCAATATTAATGCCCATGGTTTTATAATGGGAAGTCTAACAAGTTCATATAGGTGTGATGGTCAAGTGTCAAATATATTTCCATTTGTTTAAATACCTGTTTAATAAATTGTTATTAATTAACTAATCTGAATCAGTGCTAAACCACCTTAAGAAGAAGGAAGGCAAATCCATTCTCTTTCCTTAAAAGGACAATCAAGTCCAAAATAAACTTTCATGATTCAAATAAGGCATGTCATTTTAAACAACTTTCCAATTAACTTGTATCACAAATTTTGCTTTGCTCTCTTGGCATTCTTAGTTGAAAGCTCATATCCTAATTTCTTAGACCTTGACGGCCGCCTCTTATGTGAATGCATTTTGACAGTTTCTCACCACTAGAGGGTGTTAGTTCATGTGTGTTAATACAAGGTAATCACAGAGGTAAAAAGTGTATTAATATAACAGTGTTGGTTATGCAAAACTGGGGAATGGGTAATAAAGGGATTATCTATCTTTTTAAACAACAAAAATTCTGGTGTTGACTGTCCCTTTAACTGCACATGTTCAAACAATCAGAGTTCATGTTTTATATGCATAATAGTTTCTGATTGGTTAACAAGGCTTAGTTTTTTTCTTGGGGACAGGAAAATCAGTAAAAAGAAAAAAAGAGAAAACAATATGCTCATTTGACAAAAATAAAGCTAGAATATTCACTGGAAAGTTCTTCTCAGATATGAAGGTACATTATTAAGTAGTTTACAATTTGTGGTTAATGTCCCACAAATTGATATCACATTTTGAAACAAATGTTCCCCTTGATATTATTTTTCCCATCTAATGGTTCAATATGATAAGTATGTCAGACGCCTCTTTCAAACCCCAAATTTGCTCTTACAAAAGTTTCAGCATGAATTATATGTTGTTGTTTTTTTTTTTTTTAAATTTAAACATTTGCATTAAAAAAAGAGAAATGTAACATTTGAATGCGGATACTCATATACTTTTACATAATAATAATAATAATAATAATAATAATAATATTCTATAAAAATTAGCAGTCAAATGTTGCATTTATGACTTTTTTTTTTTTTAAATTGAATTTTCATTTGATTCAAGCTGGAACATTCAAAATATCAATATTAACATTGAAATGAACCAGTGGCTGTTTGAATGTTTGTCAAAAATGTGAAATTGAGCAAATGAACACGGCAAGTCCTACCAGGTCCACATAAAGAAAGTTACTGGAATTAATACCAGTTCTATGCAATGGTTTTGAGAGGTTTGGGTTGTTTAACTCATTAGCAGCCAAAGAATTGGATTTTAACTACCTAGATTTTATTTCAAACATATTAAAGCTTAGGAGTCGGCCCATTTTTTATTCAGAACCTGGGTTATGCTTGCTGATTGGTGGCTAAATGTAGCCAACAATAAGCAAGTGCTATCCAGGGTGCTTAACTTAAAATGGTCCGGCTGCTAATATTTACATTGCTGCTTTTTAAATAAAGATAGCAAGAGAACAAAGAAACATTGATAATACGAGTAAATTAGAAAGTTGTTTAAAATTGCATGCACTATCAGAATCATGAAAGATCCCTTTAAGAAGAATTTTATCAATATGCTAGGTAAAATGCAGCATTGTATTTTCTGACAACCTTAACGTACATTTTTGTTGTGTGCTCACATACATAATCATTACATTTGTTTCTGTGACTGTAGATTTTAGAAGAAAATTTGTATCTTAGAAACATTGCTTAGCAACTCAGTGGTATAAAAGACTTGGGCCTAGATTACGAGTTTTGCGTTAGCCTTAAAAAGCAGCATTAAGAGGTCCTAACGCTGCTTTTTAACGCCCGCTGGAATTACGAGTCTTGCAGGTACAGGTGTACCGCTCACTTTTTTGGCCAGACCCGGAAATACCGCAAATACACTTACGTCAATTGCGTATCCTATATTTTCAATGGGACTTGTATAGCGCCTGGTATTACGAGTCTGACCAAAAGTGAGCGGTACAGCCTCTCCTGTCAAGACTGATACCGCATTTTAAAGTCAGTAGTTAAGAGTTTTACACTACAACGCTTTAGCATAAAACTCTTAACTAAAGTGCTAAAAAGTGCACTAACACCCATAAACTACCTATTAACCCCTAAACCGAGGCCCCCCCACATCGCAAACACTAAAATACATTTTTTAACACCTAATCTGCCGAACCGGACATCGCCGCCACTATAATAAATATATTAACCCCTAAACTGCCGCACTCCCGCATTGCACACATTAGTTAAATATTATTAACCCCTAATCTGACGTCCCTAACATCGACGCCACCTACCTACATTTATTAACCCCTAATCTGCCACCCCCAACGTCACCGCCACTATATTAAAGTTATTAACCCCTAAATCTAAGTCTAACCCTAACACCCCCTAACTTAAATATAATTTAAATAAATCTAAATAAAATTACTATCATTAACTAAATTATTCCTATTTAAAACTAAATACTTACCTATAAAATAAACCCTAAGCTAGCTAAAACAATACATTGTAGCTAGCTTAGGGTTTATTTTTATTTTACAGGCAACTTTGTATTTATTTTAACTAGGTACAATAGTTATTAAATAGTTATTAACTATTAATAACTACATAGTTAAAATAAAGACAAATGTACCTGTAAAATAAAACCTAACCTAAGTTACAATTACACCTAACACTACACTATAATTAAATTAACTAAATTAAATACAATTAATTACAATTACATAAAATTATCTAAAGTACAAAAAAAACAAACACTAAATTACAGAAAATAATAAAGAAATTAAACTAATTACCCCTAACAAAATAACCCCCCCCCCCCCAAATAAAAAAGCCCTACCCTACACTAAATTACAAATAGCCCTTAAAAGGGCCTTTTGCGGGGCATTGCTCCAAAGTAATGAGCTCTTTTACCTGAAAAAAAAATTTACAATCCCCCCCAACATTAAAACCCACCACCCACACAACCAACCCTACTCTAAAACCCACCCAATCGCCCCTTTAAAAAACCTAACACTAACCCCCTGAAGATCACCTTACCGGGAGACGTCTTCACCCAACCAGGCCGAAGTCCTCAACAAAGCCGGCAGAAGTGGTCCTCCAGACGGGTAGAAGTGGTAATCCAGATGGGCAGAAGTCTTCATCCAGACGGCATCTTCTATCTTTATCCATCTGGCGTGGAGCGGCTTCATCTTCTAGACATCCGATGCAGAGCATCCTCTTCATCTGATGTTTTCTTGAACAATGACAGTTCCTTTAAGTGACGTCATCCAAAATGGCCTCCCTTCAATTCTGATTGGCTGATAGAAATCTATCAGCCAATTGGAATTAAGGTAGGAAAAATCCTATTGGCTGATGCAATCAGCCAATAGGATTGAAGTTCAATCCTATTGGCTGATCCAATCAACCAATAGAATGTGAGCTCAATCCTAGGTTGTATTTTACAGGCAAATTTGTCTTTATTTTAACTATGTAGTTATTAAATAGTTAATAACTATTTAATAACTATTGTACCTAGTTAAAATAAATACAAAGTTGCCTGTAAAATAAAAATAAACCCTAAGATAGCTACAATGTAACTGTTAGTTATATTGTATCTAGCTTAGGGTTTATTTTATAGGTAAGTATTTAGTTTTAAATAGGAATTATTTAGTTAATTGTAGTAATTTTATTTAGATTTATTTAAATTATATTTAAGTTAGGGGGGGTTAGGGTTAGTCTTAGGTTTAGGGGTTAATAACTTTATTATAGTGGTGGCGACGTTGTGGGCGGCAGATTAGGGGTTAATAAATGTAGTTAGGTTGTGGCGACATTGGGGGCGGCAGATTAGGGGTTAATAAATATAATGTAGGTGTCGGCGATGTTGGGGGCAGCAGATTAGGGGTTCATAAGTATAATGTAGGTGGCGGCGGTGTCCGGAGCGGCAGATTAGGGGTTACTAATATAATGTAGGTGTCGGCGATGTCGGGGGCAGCAGATTAGGGGTTAATAAGTGTAAGATTAGGGGTGTTTAGACTCGGGTTCATGTTAGGGTGTTAGGTGTAGACATAACTTTTATTTCCCCATAGGAATCAATGGGGCTGCGTTAGGTGCTTTACGCTGCTTTTTTGCAGGTATTAGTTTTTTTTTCAGCCGGCTCAGCCCCATTGATTCCTATGGGGAAATCGTGCATGAGCAAGTTCAGCCAGCTCACCACTAACGTAAGCAGCGCTGGTATAGAGGTGTGATGTGGAGCAAAATTTTGCGGTTAACGCCGGGTTTGTAAAACCCGTAATACCAGCGTTGTCTGTAAGTGAGCGGTGAGCATAAACTGCTCATTAGCACCGCACAAGATGTATACTCACTAACGTTTAAAAACAAATGCAGCAAATAGAATAAAAACAGTCATTCCGGTGTGATTCTTGTATCCTGTATACAAGAATCACACCGGAATGACTGTTTTTATTCTATTTTCTGCATTTGTTTTTAAACGCTAGAGTATACATCTTGTCATATACTTACTGTATAATAAATACTCTGCATTTGAATTGGGCTGTGCCTGTTCTTTATTTCATACAGCTGTCTCCTTTAATTGAGTGCAACTTGGAAGTGCACACTCATCACTACAGGCAGCAGTCCATTCTGATGACATTACAGAGGATCCGGATTCATTTCCTGGATTGAACTATCAACACGCGTGTGTGCATCACCTCCTAAACAAGGACTTTATTTATTTTTTAATATGTGTGCACATATGTATTTATATCATGTGTATATATGTATTTACATACATATATACACATATAAACACATAAATATATGTATACATATATAGACGTATATAGGAGAAAATCAACAGAACAATATAGGGGGCGCTCTAATATGCACTAAATGTACAATTCAATATGAACATGAACATCAGACAACATTAAGCAAGTGATAAAGACACAAGCAATAATATGCAAACCCAAAGAGTGGACAGACAAACAGTCCCAATTTTAGTCAGATGTGGAATTCACTAGTCTCATCAATTCTTGAGGCTACAAATGTTCTGTTGATCTACACATGAGGCGCCCATCTATTTTCCTACTTTTTTATAGATATATATAGAAGTGCATTGGAGCCCTTGCAGCCAAGTAAATCAAAACATGTAAAATCATATAAAGTGTTTAACTGTGTTTGCACTGTAAATATTTCACATTCCAACGTTCTGCACATTTGTGAGTATTTATAAATATATGTTCCTTTATATATCTGTATATATCTATACCTTTATATAGTCCTCTATATATATATTGTCACATCGCAACTCCGTCAGCATGGCCGTTGCCATGCTCTCTGTGGTTGTTGTGGGCATGCGGCGGGATGACGTCCTCACCGCTAGCGTAGTATCCAATGCTGCTCTGGATTCACCTGGGAGGTCTCCTTGGCGCGAACAGGCGTCTATGTAAGTACCTCCTTCACTTCCCTTCACTGCCCAAGTATAGGTTAGTCTAGTGCTTCCCTGGGTGCTATTATTCTGAACTGCTGTTACTTTGATTGCCTTATTGTTACCGAACTCTGCCTATCTGACCACTTTGTCTGTTTAACCCTTGAATTGCTGGATTGCCTTATCATTACTGAACTCTGCCTGCCTGACCATTCTACTGGTTTACCCCTGAACTGCTGGATTACTTTTGTTGCTGACCTCTGCCTGTTCCTGACCATTCTCCTGGATTACCCCTGAACTGCTAAAATGCTGGATTACCTTTGTTGCCGACCTCTGCCTGTTCCTGACTATTCTGATGGTTTACCCCTGAACTGCTAATCTGCTGGATTGCCCTTCTCTTGTTGCCGTTAAGGACTGCCCTGTCTACCGTGAGTACTGCTTACCTAATTTCTTACTTTGTTCTGGGATATTTCCTTATCCTTCCACTTGACGCCTGGATAAGAAGACTACTGGCCAAGTTTGGTCTGATAGGGAAATATCCCACGAGCATTACATTATACTTGGGCCATGGACCCAAATGAGGTAGTAAGAGCAGTCTCTCCTCAGGGACAGACCCTGGGAACCCACGCCATACACTTGCAGAATGTGGATTCTAAACTAGATGCTATATCTGCTATGCTCTCCTCACTGGTTGCAGAGAAAAACACTGCTCCTGTTGTTACTTAGCCGCCCCCTGCTACTAGTGCTGCAACTCCCCCCCCCCACTTGTTTCTGAAAGTATACACCGGATACCGTTGCACTTTTTATCAGTCTGGATTCTCGCTTTCAGGAGAGACAAGCTGAGAGAGAAAGAACTCCTAGAATCCTTCCCTCTTGTCCTACTACTCATCCAGTCTCTAGACTATCCTCTACCCCTTCAGCACCTCCAGTTAAATCCATGGATCTCTCTTCCCTTAAGCCCTCTGAAAGACAGAGAAGAAGAGACTATGGCCTCTATTTATCAACGTGTCTACTTACCTGCATTCGCCGGCCCAATACGCTCACCTAAGCTTGCCTAACATCGCTGCCGCGGACCTGAATACATTTGCCAAAGTTATCTAGAAAGCTGTCAAGAAGCTGCACACCAAGTACGGAGCGATGAGCAGCGGATTATATTTTATTTTAGATAATTGTAGTTAATTTATTTAATTCATTTATTGATAGTGTAGTGTTAGGTGTATTTGTAACTTAGGTTAGGATTTATTTTACAGGTAAATTTGTAATTATTTTAACTAGGTAGCTATTAAATAGTTAATTACTATTTAATAACTATTGTACCTAGTTAAAATAAATACAAAGTTGCATGTAAAATAAAAATAAACCCTAAAATAGCTATAATGTAATTATTAATTATATTGTAGCTATCTTATGGTTTATTTTATAGGTAAGTATTTAGTTTTAAATAGGATTAATTTATTTAATAATAGGAATATTTATTTAGATTAATTTAAATAATATTTAAGTTAGGGGGGTGTTAGGGTTAGACTTAGGTTTAGGAGTTAATTCATTTAATATATTGGCGGCAGTGTAGGGGGGTAGATTAGGGGTTAATCAATGTACTGTAGGTGGCGGCGGTGTAGGGGGGGCAGGAAAGGGGTTAATAAATGTAATGTAGGTGGTGGAGGGATCCAGGTGCGGCGGTTTAGGGGTTAAACAATTAATTTATTTGCGGCGGGGTCTGGGATCGGCAGGATAGGGGTTAATACATGTAATGTAGGTGGCGGCGGTATAGGGGGTGGCAGATTAGGGGTTAATAGGTATAATGTAGGTGGCAGCGGGGTCTGGGAGCGGTGGTTTAGGGGTTCATATATTTATTATAGTGGCGGCGGGGTCCGGGAGCTGCGGTTTAGGGGTTCATATATTTATTATAGTTGCGGCGGGGTCCGAGAGCGGCGGTTTAGGGGTTCATATATTTATTATAGTTGCGGCGGGTCCGGGAGCAGGGGTTTAGGGGTTAATAAGTATAAAGTAGGTGGCGGCGGTGTAGGGGGGGGCAGATTAGGGGTGTTTAGACTCGGGGTACATGTTAGGGTGTTAGGTGCAGACACTTCCCATAGAAATCAATGGGATATCGGGCAGCAGCGAACATGAGCTCTCACTGCTGTCAGACTCCCATTGATTCCTATGGGATCCGCCGCCTCCAGGGCAGCGGATTGAAAACTAGGAACGCTGGCCCGGAATATTGGCGAGCGTACCTGCTAGTTCTTTGATAACTAGCAAAAGTAGTCAGATTGTGACGAACTTGCGTTCGGAACATCTGTAGTGACGTAACCATCGATCTGTGTCAGACTGAGTCCGGTGGATCATATGTTACGTCACTAAATTCTACTTTTGCCGGGCTGTAGGGCTTAATGACTACAGCGAATCAGCCTCACCACAAATATGCTGTGGAATTCCAGCGTATTTGCAGTTGACGGCTTGATAACTAGAGGCCTATGTTTCTATTGTGGTTCTAAGTCACACCAACTCAAGAATTGTGATTTACTGCTGGGAAAAGCCAATGCTTAGAGGATAAAAGTGGGGTACCTCTAAGCGTGGCCACTGCTAATTCCCCTCACCCTTCTCGGATCCTGCTACCCATTACCCTTACCTTTCTTCAGAATTCTGTCCATGCTCAATCCTTTATTGATTCAGGGGCAGCTGGAAATTTTTTAGATCACTGTTTCATGATTAATGCAGTGTTGCCTCTTCTTCAGAAGAAACAATGTCTTAAAATAACTACTCTGGATGGCACTCCCCTTGGATCAGGTTAATCTATTTTGAATCAGCACCCCTTACCATGAATGTGGAAGTCCTTCATACCGAACA
The DNA here is from genome assembly GCF_027579735.1 of Bombina bombina. Taxonomy (NCBI): domain Eukaryota; kingdom Metazoa; phylum Chordata; class Amphibia; order Anura; family Bombinatoridae; genus Bombina; species Bombina bombina. Next base: position 81,105,314 of record NC_069499.1, read on the forward strand.
ATTGCAGTTTGATTTCATTCATTCTCCTGCACAACCAGTTATCCTTGGTCTTCCTTGGCTACATAAACACAATCCTTAATTCAACTGGACTGAGGGACAGTTGGCCTCCTGGGGTAAATCCTGTTTTCACTCCTACCTGGCTAAGGTTACTCCGCTGCATCACATCCCTATAGCCAGTCTTATGACCCCTTCTAATCTTCACTCAGTATATGCATAATTTATGAATGTATTTGAAAAGAAAGCCGCTGATGTGCTGCCACCCCACCATCCTTACGATTGCAAAATAGACCTCTTTCCTGGAGCCCCACTTCCTAAAGGCAGGACTTATTTGCTTTCCAAAGCTGAAACCATGGCCATGGAGGAATGTATCCAAGAAAACCTAGCTAAAGGATTTATTCGCCCTTCCTCCTCTCCTGCCTGGGCTGGCATCTTTTTGTTAGTAAAAAGAATGGTGGTCTCAGATCCTGTATCGACTATAGAGCTCTAAACAACATTACTATCAAGAATCGTTATCCTATTCCTTTGATCACTGAATTATAGGATTTAGTCCAGAATGCTTGATACTTTACAAAGTTGGACCTACGTGGGGCATACAATCACATTCGTATCTTCCCTGGACATGAGTGGAAGACTGCCTTCAACATGAGATCAGGGCATTACAAATAACTTGTAATGCCTTTTGAGCTGTGTAATGCCCCTGCTGTCTTCCAAGCATTCGTCAATTATGTTTTCCGTGACGTCCTTAATCGATCTGTCATTGTCTATTTGGATGACATCTTCTATATTCTCAGCCATGTTGAGGAACTTCATGAGCATGTAGAACAGGTAATTCACCTCAATAAATAATTCTCTGGTAGCCAAACTGGAGAAATGTGAGTTTGATCAAGTTCAGATCTAATTCCTTGGCTATGTCATCTCGAAGGAAGGTTTTGCCATGAAACCTACAAAGCTAACCGCAGTTCTGGAATGGCCTCAACCCACCTCATTAAAGGAACTACAGAGATTCTTGGGGTTCTCCAATTATTATTGCAAGTTTATAAAGAACTTTTCCAACTTGATTACCTTTGTTGCTGACTTCTGCCTGTTCCTGACCATTCTCCTAGTTTACCCCTGAACTGCTAAACTGCTGGATTACCTTTGTTGCTGACCTCTGCCTGTTCCTGACTATTCTGCTGGTTTAACCCTGAACTGCTAATCTGATGGATTACTTTTCTCTTGTTGCCGTTAAGGACTGCCCTGTCTACCGTGAGTACTGCTTACCTCATTTCTTATACTTACTTTGTTCTCGGATATTTCCTTATCCTTCCACTTGACACTTGGATAAGAAGACTACTGGCCAAGTTTGGTCTGATAGGGAAATATCCCACAAGGTTTAGATATGTATTGTACCAAAATACCATCAGATATATGTAGAATATTCTGCTATGTGAAGAACATTGGAATGTAAAATATTCATATTTTCATGTCAGGTTAGCACACTTGAGAATATGCAACTTGGTTTGGGCGTGAGTAGTGTAGTTTTGTTTTTTTCCACTTTTTTTGCTTCATTGAATTCTATGGGGGAATATGTTAATGCAGTCACGATATTCTATCTTTGGCTTTTTTCACGCATCTGGTTAGCGGGCGAGCAAAACCTTTTTACTGTCAACTTGTTTTACGAGCGCTACGCAAAACAAACAAAAACCTTTCTTCTAGTGGAGTTAGTGGGCAAGTGACAGCGTAAAATACTGCTCCACTTGTAATCTGGCCCTCAATTGGTATTGAATTGGTATTACAACAATATTACAACAATTAAGTGAACAAAAATGCCATAATCATTTCTAGTTATTTTAATTGCTATTGGCCTGTTGAAATAATTAACAGTTTTTCCATTTTCCATTATCCAATCAATATCTATAATTTGTGTAACTAATAAATATAAATATATATATATATATATATATATATATATATATATAGAGAGAGAGAGAGAGAGAGAGAGACAGACAGACAGACAGACAGACAGACAGGCAGGGAGAGATTGACAGCCAGACAGAGACATAAAGATTATGTGAGGATTGTGTTGTAGATTGTTTAGGATGGTGTTGCAGATTTTATAAATATTTTGAAGCAATTATTTATGGAGTATTGTGGCAAGTGCAGTTACCCCCCCCACCCACACACACACACACAAATTACTTCACCAAACAGAAATGCACAGTAAGCATTTTGGCTGAACTGAAAAAGTTTGGATGAATGCAAAGAGATTATTGTATCTAATTAAATGATAAAAGAGACTACAAAATATTCTCTATTTATTAATTCTGAGATTTGTAAAACACTTCCTGAATTTGCCTGGGCACAGCAGCTGGAGGGAAAAGAATGTATTTAGCTGAGTTTTTTTCTCAGTAGAGGGCATTCTCTTCGCTTGCATCTGAGCACTGCAGGGCGATGTGAAGCGTCAAACTCACTCAAACTGAATATTACTACAGTGTTATCAAATGCTGATGGGAATTGTTTCCAGGCAAAGCTTAATATTAACTATTCATAATGGTTTTTAAGAAGTACATTGCTTTTAAATACACAGATAAAACAAGTTTAATCAGCGAGTTGAGGTTTGAACAAGACAGATCTGTTCAAATTTATTTTGTAAATACATTGCTAAAAGTGTATCCATTATTTTTACTGACTGAGGGAGGATTACAGAGTCTGGCCACCCTATCCAGTGGCACTAAATGTCATGTGTCACCATTCCAAAACAGAAAAGTTGCCTCAATTAAGTGTCTTTTTTTGTTGGGGGAGGGGGGAGATTGTTTTATCTGTAGTGTTTTTCTGTTTGAATGGAATTGTTTGTTAATGTTTTGAATGCATTTAGTTTAAAATGGAGCTCATGCGATGCGCAAAAAAGTTATGAGATAAATACTGCTCCACTCATTATATTGATGGGTTGTTTGTAACTTGTGAATGTTATGAGCAACAGATAGAAATTTCTTTGAATTACACAATTTTACGATTTGTGATATTGCAGCAAATTTCCCACTACAAAATATTAGTTTCACAACTGGGTTTTATTGAGTCTAGGCTAGAATCTAAGTAGTTGTTTGCAACAATATTCTAAAAGGGACTTTCCAGTCAACATTGAAATCCACTGGGGTGCATTTCAGTTTTGAATAGAACTATTTTGTTTTATACATGTATTAGCAAAAATGCTTCTAATAAAAGCTATTGTTGTTTCAAAAGTGTATTTAAGTATGCACCGTGCGCCAACATTTTACTCAAAGCACTTGCTCAGAGAGATTACGGGTCTTGTATCATCTGGTAATGACTCAATTTGTTAATAGCTGACATAATACACATCCCACTGGTGCTCTGAGCAGCTGCAGTATTCAAAATGCTGGTGTGTGAGAATACCTAGCTATACTTCACATGCAGAGACAAATTTTAACTCTAAAACAGTGATGATTTATACTAGAAGCATTTTTGCCATACATGTATAATTCATCTATGTGCATTTCAATTTTGACCGGAATGTCCCTTTAATAATGCCACTTGTATAATGGATTGTTTTACTATAGAATTTTTGAAGTAACATTTAATATATACAAATAGATTTTTATTTAGATTTTTACCTCTACGTGACATTTAAATGTTTGAACAAATGTTTGCCTTGACATTTCGTCTACAATTTCAGTTACTTTAGAACAAATGAAAACATTTGAATATTTAGTAGAAGGATGTACATATTCAAATGTAATAATGTAATATTATCCCATTTTGATTATAATACTTGAAATCTATGAGAATCCCATTTCATTCGATAAAGGGTCGTTATCATTCCTTTGCAAAAATAAAAGTTGTGTTATCTCTATCAAATGTGTCAAGACATTGGCCTTTTCCGAGTTTCTTGCAAACTTGTCATTTAATCCATAATAGAAAAATAATAATATAGAAAAAATACTTATGACTTTAAAATGTATTGAAATGTTTCCTTAAAGGGACAGTAAAGTCATAATTAGACATGCATGATTCATACAGAGCATACACTTTTAAACAACTTTCCAATTTATTTTTATTATTTAATTTGCTTCCTTCTCTTGTTATCACTTGCTGGAAGGTTTATCTAGGTAAGCTCAGGAGCAGCAAAGAACCTAGGTTCTAGCTGCTGATTGGTGGCTGCATTTATATACCGATTGTCATTGGCTCACCCATGTGTTTAGTTAGAAACCAGTAGTGCATTGCTGCTCCTTTAACAAAGGATACCAAGATAATGAAGTAAATTTGATAATAGAAGTAAACTTAAAATTGTATGTTCTACCTAAATCATTAAAGATTTTTTGGGGTTTCATGACCCTTTAAATTAAATTCTGTAGCACATTATAGTTCATACTATAGATTTAGGTCTAGATTACAAGCTGAGTGCAATTGATAGCGCATTATCTTGCCCATGGTCCTGCACTATAGGAATAGTGCACAATCTAATATTAAAAGAGTATGGTAAAAAATGTTAACAGAGAATCATAAAACAACAGACTTTTTTTTAGGACACCCAATTCTTTTTCTGGACAGCACAGGGAACGCTATTAACACTCATATTACATTTAGTGAGTTAAGTGTTACGCTCGAGTGCAACACAAAATACTGCGGAAAAATGAGATCTGAAGCAAACCATTATTGCTTAATTATTTGCAGAAACAAATGCATGCAAATTAAATTGTAAAAAAGTATTTCACTTACATTTATAATTATTACATCTAAAATAAAGGTTTATTAATGTAAAAAGGTGCCCCAATGGAAGTCTTTTAAGTGAGGAATTTAACGCTATCCAAAATTCAGATATTAGTACACTCTAGACCACTGGTTCTCAAACCTCCCTAACAGGCCAGATTTTCAGGATTACCTTGGGTGAGAGCAGTTTAATAACCATGTTTACTTATCAGCTGATTATTTAATCTGTTCTCTAATGCACAGGTGAAGTAACGACTGATCAGTAACACCATGGTTACTAACCTGCTCTCATCCATCAGCTGATTATTTTCCCTGTGCACTGGTTCAGCTATAATGAAAACCTGTCCTGTTGGGGGTATTTGAGGACCACTGTTGAGAAACAATGACCTACTATCCCTAGAACACTACAATATTAATTTTAACGTTCAGCTATTAGTTCAATAAACGAAGCGCTATTGATTCAATTGTAGTGATGTTAATGTGCAATAACGCTAATATTTTTGTGCTCCACTTGTAATCTAGCCTTTAATCAATAATTCTAGTCTTGGGGGAAAAATATTATTTCATGTTTGAATCAAATTTTTTGCCCTTCAATAAATAGATTATGATGTTCTTAAAGGGACAGGAAACCCCAAAATTTTCTTTCATTATTTGTATAGAACTAGGAATGGGCAAATGTGTAAATTTTTGAATTCGAATGTTAGAACAAATGTTATCACTGAAATTTCAATTACAAATTTGAATGTTGATAAGAACGAATATTCTTAAAAATTCTATTTTCAAATGTTATTTACAGTTTTCGAATGTCACTTTCGATTTCGAATTTGTATATTCGGTTTCGAATGTCACTTTCGATTTTGAATGTACATAAAATATTGAATGCACACATTTGAAATTTAAATGCATATATTTGATTTTTTATGAACATTCAAAATCAAAATGGATTGCATTATTTCGAATATGACTCTAAAAAAAAAATTTAACATTCGAAAACATTCGATTGAAATCGAATATTGGAAAGTATCAAAATGTATCTTTTAACATATTATACTTCACAAATCTAAAAGAAAATCTAGTCTATAAATATAAATTAGACCCTAGTCAGTCAGCATCACTGGCTGCCAATGCCCATTCAATAGTAACCAGATACAAGGCCGGACTAGCACAGTAAAACACAACCCACACTACATTACAAGTACAACATCTCTATGATGAACATCAGTACTTCTAAACCACAGTCCTCAAGTAAACCTAGGCTAGTATGCAATATTTTCAGAACATCTTAACTGGAGCACAGGTAAAATAATCATTAACTATGGTAACTAACCTGGCTCTCACCATAGGTACTGATTATTTTACCAGTGCTCTAGTTAAGACATAATTAAAATATGGCTGTTAGGGCCACTTCTAATGTAGAATAGACTTAAAAAATTACAATGAATATAAAGATGAATAATTTTTCAAATTAAGTTCTTAGAAAAAAAACAACTAAATAAATGCACAAAGTAAAAGCCACCTATCACTATCAACTGAATTTTTGCCTATAAAAAATAAAAGACCGCATAGATATTACCTCTCCAAAAATATATGAAAATGATTGAAGATGAAGATAAAAAATGCGTCTTCTTATGGTGTGCAGTCCACCCCCACAGTTGTGTCCACACAAAAATAAAAAATAAAAGATGCCACAGGAGCAAATAGATAGATAATAGTAGTATATAGAAAACAATCAGTATCAAAATATTCCAACACGACCACCAAACCAGTACCTCCCTTTTCTCCAAAACTAAACTTGTCAAATTAAATTTTAACAACTACAACTATAACATTTACATATGGGAGGGAATACGTTGATTTGAATATTTAAATTCGAATATTAAATAATTCTAATATTTACATATAAAATAATTTGAAAATTACATTAGAAAAGAAAACTGTAGCTTAGAAAACATAATTTATGCTTACCTGATAAATTTATTTCTCTTGTAGTGTATCCAATCCACGGATCATCCATTACTTATGGGATATTAACTCCTCCCCAACAGGAAGTGCAAGAGGATTCACCCAGCAGAGCTGCTATATAGCTCCTCCCCTAACTGCCATTACCAGTCATTCGACCGAAAACATGCAGAGAAAGGAAAACCATAGGGTACAGTGGTGACTGTAGTTTAATGGAAAAATTACCTGCCTTAAAGTGACAGGGCGGGCCGTGGACTGGATACACTACAAGAGAAATAAATTTATCAGGTAAGCATAAATTATGTTTTCTCTTGTTAAGTGTATCCAGTCCACGGATCATCCATTACTTATGGGATACCAATACCAAAGCTAAAGTACACGGATGACGGGAGGGACAGGCAGGCTCTTTATACGGAAGGAACCACTGCCTGAAGAACCTTTCTCCCAAAAACAGCCTCAGAAGAAGCAAAAGTGTCAAATTTGTAAAATTTGGAAAAATTATGAAGAGAAGACCAAGTTGCAGCCTTGCAAATCTGTTCAACAGAAGCCTCATTCTTAAAGGCCCAAGTGGAAGCCACAGCTCTAGTAGAATGTGCTGTAATTCTTTCAGGAGGCTGCTGTCCAGCAGTCTCATAGGCTAACCGTATTATGCTACGAAGCCAAAAGGAGAGAGAGGTAGCCGAAGCTTTTTGACCTCTCCTCTGACCAGAATAAACGACAAACAGGGAAGACGTTTGTCGAAAATCCTTAGTTGCCTGTAGATAAAATTTCAGGGCACGGACTACATCTAGATTGTGTAGCAGACGTTCCTTTTTCGAAGAAGGATTAGGACACAAAGATGTAACCACAATCTCTTGATTGATATTCCTGTTAGTGACCACCTTAGGTAGGAACCCAGGTTTAGTACGCAGAACTACCTTGTCTGAATGAAAAATCAGATAAGGAGAATCACAATGTAAGGCAGATAACTCAGAGACTCTTCGAGCCGAGGAAATCGCCATTAAAAACAGAACTTTCCAAGATAACAACTTGATATCAATGGAATGAAGGGGTTCAAACGGAACCCCCTGTAAAACATTAAGAACTAAGTTCAAACTCCATGGTGGAGCAACAGTTTTAAACACAGGCTTGATCCTAGCTAAAGCCTGACAAAAAGCTTGAACGTCCGGAACTTCTGACAGACGTTTGTGTAAAAGAATGGACAGAGCTGAAATCTGTCCCTTTAAGGAACTAGCGGATAAACCCTTTTCTAAACCTTCTTGTAGAAAAGACAATATCCTCGGAATCCTAACCTTACTCCATGAGTAACTCTTGGATTCGCACCAATATAAGTATTTGCGCCATATCTTATGGTAAATCTTTCTGGTAACAGGCTTCCTAGCCTGTATTAAGGTATCAATAACTGACTCAGAAAAACCACGTTTTGATAAAATCAAGCGTTCAATTTCCAAGCAGTCAGCTTCAGAGAAATTAGATTTTGATGTTTGAAGGGACCCTGGATCAGAAGGTCCTGTTTCAGAGGTAGCGACCAAGGTGGACAGGATGACATGTCCACTAGATCTGCATACCAAGTCCTGCGTGGCCATGCAGGCGTTATTAGAATCACTGATGCTCTCTCCTGTTTGATTCTGGCAATCAATCGAGGAAGCATCGGGAAGGGTGGAAACACATAAGCCATCCCGAAGGTCCAAGGTGCTGTCAAAGCATCTATCAGAACCGCTCCCGGATCTGGACCCGTAACGAGGAAGCTTGGCGTTCTGTCGAGACGCCATGAGATCTATCTCTGGTTTGCCCCAACGTCGAAGTATTTGGGCAAAGACCTCCGGATGAAGTTCCCACTCCCCCGGATGAAAAGTCTGACGACTTAAGAAATCCGCCTCCCAGTTCTCCACTCCCGGGATGTGGATTGCTGACAGGTGGCAAGAGTGAGACTCTGCCCAGCGAATTATCTTTGATACTTCCATCATTGCTAGGGAGCTTCTTGTCCCTCCCTGATGGTTGATGTAAGCTACAGTCGTGATGTTGTCCGACTGAAACCTGATGAACCCCCGAGTTGTTAACTGGGGCCAAGCCAGAAGGGCATTGAGAACTGCTCTCAATTCCAGAATGTTTATTGGTAGGAGACTCTCCTCCTGATTCCATTGTCCCTGAGCCTTCAGAGAATTCCAGACAGCGCCCCAACCTAGTAGGCTGGCGTCTGTTGTTACAATTGTCCAGTCCGGCCTGCTGAATGGCATCCCCCTGGACAGATGTGGCCGAGAAAGCCACCATAGAAGAGAATTTCTGGTCTCTTGATCCAGATTCAGAGTAGGGGACAAGTCTGAGTAATCCCCATTCCACTGACTTAGCATGCACAATTGCAGCGGTCTGAGATGTAGACGTGCAAAGGGTACTATGTCCATTGCTGCTACCATTAAGCCGATCACCTCCATTCATTGAGCTACTGACGGGTGTTGAATGGAATGAAGGACACGGCATGCATTTTGAAGCTTTGTTAACCTGTCTTCTGTCAGGTAAATCTTCATTTCTACAGAATCTATAAGAGTCCCCAAGAAGGGAACTCTTGTGAGTGGAAAGAGAGAACTCTTCTTTTCGTTCACCTTCCATCCATGCGACCTTAGAAATGCCAGTACTAACTCTGTATGAGACTTGGCAGTTTGAAAGCTTGAAGCTTGTATCAGAATGTCGTCTAGGTACGGAGCTACCGCAATTCCTCGCGGTCTTAGTACCGCCAGAAGAGCACACAGAACCTTTGTGAAGATTCTCGGAGCCGTAGCCAATCCGAATGGAAGAGCTACAAACTGGTAATGCCTGTCTAGAAAGGCAAACCTTAGATACCGGTAATGATCTTTGTGAATCGGTATGTGAAGGTAAGCATCCTTTAAATCCACTGTGGTCATGTACTGACCCTTTTGGATCATGGGTAAAATTGTCCGAATAGTTTCCATTTTGAACGATGGAACTCTTAGGAATTTGTTTAGGATCTTTAAATCCAAGATTGGCCTGAAAGTTCCCTCTTTTTTGGGAACCACAAACAGATTTGAGTAAAACCCTTGTCCTTGTTCCGACCGCGGAACCGGATGGATCACTCCCATTAATAAAAGATCTTGTACGCAGCGTAGAAACGCCTCTTTCTTTATTTGGTTTGTTGACAACCTTGACAGATGAAATCTCCCTCTTGGGGGAGAGAATTTGAAGTCTAGAAGGTATCCCTGAGATATGATCTCTAACGCCCAGGGATCCTGGACATCTCTTGCCCAAGCCTGGGCGAAGAGAGAAAGTCTGCCCCCCACTAGATCCGTTCCCGGATCGGGGGCCCTCGATTCATGCTGTCTTAGGGGCAGCAGCAGGTTTCCTGGCCTGCTTGCCCTTGTTCCAGGACTGGTTAGGTCTCCAGCCTTGTCTGTAGCGAGCAACAGCTCCTTCCTGTTTTGGTGCAGAGGAAGTTGATGCTGCTCCTGCTTTGAAATTATGAAAGGAACGAAAATTAGACTGTCTAGCCTTAGGTTTGGCTCTGTCTTGAGGCAGGGCATGGCCTTTACCTCCTGTAATGTCAGCGATAATTTCTTTCAACCCGAGCCCGAATAAGGTCTGCCCTTTGAAAGGTATATTAAGCAATTTAGATTTAGAAGTAACGTCAGCTGACCAGGATTTTAGCCACAGTGCTCTGCGTGCCTGAATGGCGAATCCGGAATTCTTAGCCGTAAGTTTAGTTAAATGTACTACGGCATCTGAAATAAATGAGTTAGCTAACTTAAGGGCTTTAAGCTTGTGTGTAATCTCATCTAATGGAGCTGATTCAAGTGTCTCTTCCAGAGACTCAAACCAAAATGCTGCTGCAGCCGTGACAGGCGCAATGCATGCAAGAGGTTGCAATATAAAACCTTGTTGAACAAACATTTTCTTAAGGTAACCCTCTAACTTTTTATCCATTGGATCTGAAAAGGCACAGCTATCCTCCACCGGGATAGTGGTACGCTTAGCTAAAGTAGAAACTGCTCCCTCCACCTTAGGGACCGTTTGCCATAAGTCCCGTGTGGTGGCGTCTATTGGAAACATCTTTCTAAATATCGGAGGGGGTGAGAACGGCACACCGGGTCTATCCCACTCCTTAGTAACAATTTCAGTAAGTCTCTTAGGTATAGGAAAAACGTCAGTACTCTCCGGTACCGCAAAATATTTATCCAACCTACACATTTTCTCTGGTATTGCAACTGTGTTACAATCATTCAGAGCCGCTAACACCTCCCCTAGTAATACACGGAGGTTTTCCAGCTTAAATTTAAAATTTGAAATATCTGAATCCAGCTTGTTTGGATCAGAACCGTCACCCGCAGAATGAAGCTCTCCGTCCTCATGTTCTGCAAATTGTGACGCAGTGTCTGACATGGCCCTAATATTATCAGCGCACTCTGTTCTCACCCCAGAGTGATCACGCTTACCTCTTAGTTCTGGTAATTTATCCAAAACTTCAGTCATAACAGTAGCCATATCCTGTAATGTGATTTGTAATTGCCGCCCAGATGTACTCGGCGCTACAATATCACGCACCTCCCGAGCGGGAGATGCAGGTACTGACACGTGAGGCGAGTTAGTCGGCATAACTCTCCCCTCGTTGTTTGGTGAAATATGTTCAATTTGTACAGATTGACTTTTATTTAAAGTAGCATCAATACAGTTAGTACATAAATTTCTATTGGGCTCCACTTTGGCTTTAGCACATATAGCACAGATATCTTCCTCTGAATCAGACATGTTTAACACACTAGCAAATAAACTAGCAACTTGGAAATACTTTTCAAGTAATTTACTATAATATGAAAACGTACTGTGCCTATAAGAAGCACAGAAAAAGTTATGACAGTTGAAAAGTTATAGCATCAAATCTTTGTAAAAAACACAATTTTAGCAAAGGATTGCTCCCAATAGCAAAGGATAACTAACCCTGATAGCAGAAAAAAAATAAAATAAAAAAATACAGAAATAAACGTTTTTTTTTTTTTTTTTAATCACAGTCAACTACAATCTCACAGCTCTGCTGTGAGTGATTACCTCCCTCAAAACAAGTTTTGAAGACCCCTGAGTTCTGTAGAAATGAACCGGATCATGCAGGGAAGACAATAAACTTCTGACTGAATTTTTTGATGCGTAGCAAAAGCACCAAAAAAGGTCCCTCCCCCTCACACATAACAGTGAGAGAGATCAGTAAACTGTCATAAATTAAATAAAACGACTGCCAAGTGGAAAAAAATAGTGCCCAAAACATTTTTTCACCCAGTACCTCAGAAAATTAAACGATTTTACATGCCAGCAAAAAACGTTTAACATTAATAAATTGAGTGTTATTAAAAAGCCTGTTGCTAGTCCCTGCAAATTAGGCTAAAGTTTTATGCATACAGTATAATTCCAGTGAAGTGCCATTCCCCAGAATACTGAAGTGTAAAATATACATACATGACAGCCTGATACCAGTTGCTGCTACTGCATTTAAGGCTGAGTTTACATTATATCGGTATGGCAGAATTTTCTCATCAATTCCATTGTCAGAAAATAATAAGCTGCTACATACCTCTTTGCAGATTAATCTGCCCGCTGTCCCCTGATCTGAAGTTTACCTCTCCTCAGATGGCCGAGAAACAGCAATATGATCTTAACTAAAATCATAGAAAAACTCAGGTAGATTCTTCTTCAAATTCTACCAGAGAAGGAATAACACACTCCGGTGCTATTATAAAATAACAAACTTTTGATTGAAGGTATGAAACTAAGTATAATCACCACAGTCCTCTCACACATCCTATCTATTCGTTGGGTGCAAGAGAATGACTGGTAATGGCAGTTAGGGGAGGAGCTATATAGCAGCTCTGCTGGGTGAATCCTCTTGCACTTCCTGTTGGGGAGGAGTTAATATCCCATAAGTAATGGATGATCCGTGGACTGGATACATTTAACAAGAGAAATACTATTTTGAATATTACATAACAAAATCAAATTTGATATATTGGAATCGAATTCGAATATTACATTTCGAAATTGAATGTGATATATTGAATCGAATTTGAATATTAAATTTCGAAATCTAATGTTAAGTAAAGATATCGAATTCGAATATTAAATATAATACAAAGCCAACCATTATATTATTAGAATGAATATTTTCAAATGCAATCGAAAAATTCGAAAACGAACATTCAAAAGCCAAATGTTAGAATTTTATGTAAACATTCGAAATTCGATTCGAGCGAACAAATGCATAAAAATTTGTTTTAAATTTCGAATGTTTAGAAACATTCGTCCATCCCTATATAGAACATACAACTTTAAACAACTTTCCACTTTATTTCCATTATCAAATCTGCTTTGTTCTATTGTTATCCTTTGCTGAAGGAACAGCATTGCACTACTGGCAGCAAGATGAACACATCTAGTCAGCCAATCACAAAAGACAAATGTGTGCAGGCACCAATTAGCAGCATTGTGCGTATTCTTTTTCAACAAGGGATACCCAGAGAACAAAGCACATTTGAAAATAGAAGTTAATTTAAAAGTGTCTCAAAATCACATACTCTATTGGAATCATGCAAGTTAAATGTTGTCTTTCCTATCCCTTTAAGATGAGTTAACATCAAAGTAGGTGCAAAATAAGTTACTATGTATATAGTGCTATTCGGAGCTCTATTCCTTGTTTATGTTGGGCCAGCATTTTATTTGCATAATAACTCCTGACAAAACTAAAAACTGTTCCAAATAATTAATTTGGCTAAATTATTAATACTTCTTAGATAGTAGAGTCAGATAATCGGAAGCACACTAAACCTATGAATTCCTATTGCCGGAACAGACAAATACATAAAGTCCAGCTCTTTGTTAATGTAATAATTCCCAGGGATTGTTTTCGGTCATTAATTTGATTGTTATAGTTATAAATGCACAACAATTTGATTATGAACTATGTAGTGTAACATCAGATGAAATTGCTCGTATGAGTTTTTGTTCTGCTAAAAACATTATTCATAATTTTCATGTTTGAAAAATTAAAATATAATAAAACACAAGAGCGAGTTGTGTTAAACAAGGATTTTTTTTTTTTATTCGAATTTTGTTAGAAGTTAATTAGTGGCTAATAGAACATATAATAAATCTATATTAATCAATAGAGCAACTGAATATATAAACATTTTATCATAATCTAATAAGCATTAAATCTGCACAAAAAAATCCTTTATGCAAAACCAATGCACCCTAATAGAACTAATATTGATCAGGCTTCTTTGGTCAACTAAATTAAAAATTAAAGGACCAGTCAACACTGTAGATTTGCATAATCATCAAATGCAAGATAACAAGACAATGCAATAGCACTTAGTATGAACTTCAAATGAATAGTAAAAAAACATTCTGACAATTTTAAAAGTTTCCACTCCCCCTGTACCATGTGACAGCCATCAGCCAATCACAAATGCATATACGCTTATTCTGTGAATTATTGCCCATGCTCAGTAGGAGCTGGTGACTCAAAAAGTTTAAATATAAAAAGACTGTGTACTTTTTTTAATGTAAGTAAATGTGAAAGTTGTTTTAAATTGCATGCTCTTTATGAATAATGAAAGTTTAAATTTGACTTGAGTGTCCCTTTAAACTTTCATGATTCCGATAGAACATGCAATTACAACAAAAAACTTTCCAGTTTTCTTCCACTATCTAAATGTGCACAGTCTTTTCATGTGCACACTTTATGAGGCACCAGCTCCTACTGAGCATGTGCAAGATCTCACAGTATGTACAGATTTGAATTTTGTGGTTGACTGATGGCTGTCACATGGCGGGGAAGTGAAATGAAAGTAACTTTGAAATGTATCAGGAAAAAAATCTACTACTCATTTAAAATTAAAATTAAGTGCCTGATTTTCAAAACCTCACCGCTCAGGCGAGATATTCTAAGTCTCGTCAGTACGGAGAGGTCCTTAAAAGGAAATTTAGAAACACAAATTTTATCTTGAAAAAGTTTTACATTGCCTTGTAATATTCTTTACATAAAATAGAGACTACTATATTACAATACAAGGTCTAAAAAAAATTCAAAAATTTTGTGTGATTTCTCTTCATGCCGGTGAGGTTTTGAATATCAGGCCCTAAGTGTTACTGCACTGGCTTTTTATTATTCTTTTGTTGATTATGCAATTCTACATTACTTATGAATTCTTTACTGAGGATTAGACTTCAAAATATTTGTGACTACCATGTAGCAGTTTTTTTTTTTTTTCTTTTTCTTAATTATCACATTTGATACACATTTGTATGTACCTTTTTTCCTTTAGTTTGTATTTATCATGTTCTTAAAGGACCAGTGAATACAGTAGATTTGCATAATCAATAAATGCACAATAAAAATACAATGCAATAGCACTTAGTCTGAACTTAAAATTTCTCAGTAGGAGCTGGTGACTCAAAAAGTGTAAATATAAAAAGACTGTGCACATTTTGTTAAAGGAAGTAAATTTAAAAGTTGTTTAAAATTGCATGTTCTATCTGAATCATTACATTTTACTCTTGACTTGAGTGTCCCTTTAAGCTGTGGCATCTATAAGCATTGTTCTTACTTCTCGGTTCTGTAAAAAAAAAAAAAAAGATACAAATTTACAACATTTTTTTGGTTTTATTTTAATGCATTAGTATTACATATACAAATAATGAGAGCCAAAAATAATTACTAAATAGTAAGGTCTTATAATTACTTAGATGTTTCTAACAACCTTGGCATATTTATGTCAATCAATAATGTGGAAGCGTTCCAAACAGAAATGATATCAGATGTATCGGATATCTGGTACTATCAAGTGCTGCCTTGTAAGGAATTATTAAATAAATGCCACTATACCATTTCTCATACAAAGCCTCTGCTCTCAATACGTCTCAACAAATAGGCAACAAGACAATAAATTGATGTGCACCAACTTGGGCAATACTCTGTTTTTAATATTTTATGCATAGGCCAAAGAGCCTATTGAAATATCACAAGGAAGATAATACAATGGTCTAGATCAGTGTGAGGCGACCTCCCCAGGGGTCGTTAGAGCATTTAAGGGGAGGTGCGGGAGCCGTGGTACTTTGCACTATCCTATGGAAACCACAAGCAGCAGCTGGCTTTGGCAAAACATAGAACATTTTTTAAGAGCTGACAAGGACAGTTGCCATTTTTCGTGCTGGGATAAGGCAAAGGGCAGGACGTAGATATTGTTTAAAGACCGTGTTGCATTTTTTGTCTTGATCAGTAAGTGAAAATTGAAACATGAATGAAGAACTCTTTTGGTTGAGCAGAATCAGCTCTTGAGATCTGTGCGTGAACCCTGTATACCAATGCAAATTCCCCAAATTAAAACTAAAAATAAATATTACTTTATCTTTTTCTCTTTAAATAAAATGGTATCATCTATTATGAGTGGGAGGCACTATCTTGTAAATTTCATCAGAGGGGAGGACCACCACCTAAGACTTTGAAAATCCCTGGTCTAGATTAATAGATGCTAATGAAGTTGACGAGAGCCAACATTATAAAGGCGATATCACGTTATAAATTCATTGAGCATCACTTCAACTCTATTTTCCAGTGTTCGTTAGGGCCCCTTCCTGCTTATTAGCATGATATCTCAAAGATAAAATGAGAACCACTGACACAATAATTACAACAGTAGCACTTAGGAAAGACACTTTAAAGTGAAGGTAAACTTTAATGAATGAAAGCCCGTTTTTTAAAAATAATATTAAAAACTGGGGCACTTTCATTCATCAAAGTTTACAAAGCAGCCGTTTTGATTAAAAACTTACCTTTGTTTTTTTCACAGTCAGAGCAGTTTCCCCCACCCGGAGATCCTCTCTTCACACGTCATCAATGATTAATGATTAGCCTGCAGACAACAAGGCTAACCACTATCATAAAGTTACTATAAAGTATGTTTTTTTGCAATTGCTATCTAATAAAGCCATAAGAACAGCTATGTAGCAGTGCTAGCCTTGATAGGTCAGCAAGGTGCATTTCAATCCTTGAGAATTACAGGAAAAGGAAGCAAAATAATAACGAAAGTCGTTTTAACATTGAAATCAAGGTGTTTATTGTCCTTTTAACTCCCAACCCATTGCTATAACAAGAGGTGGACATATTGCTCTAAATTGTGCATTTTTTTCTCAAGATATTAGTTTCATGAAAACATACTAACTCCAGCAAGCTGCCAGCTTGATTAGCCTTGCCTAGGCCTGTTTCTCGGGTGTATCGTAGCGACTGCCTCACCAGTCTCTGAACTCACCGCACGTCACTGGGCCCCATACAACTGATACTTTTACATATGACTTAGATAAAACAGAATCCTCCATGGTTATGAATGCTTTTGTGAAATGACTATACTGTTTTTTTTATTTTTATTATTTAAATAGTGAATAAAGGAATCTGTGAAAGCTTAAATCAAATGGACTTTTTGTCTTTTTTCAACCTCATTGACTATGTTACTCTATATATTTATTTACCGGGCCCTTTTCCTTTGTAACACAACATGAAAATCAGTCTTAAATGTATAAATGTTTCTTAGAAGAATACTATACTCAAAACGTTGTTATCCATATAAAAGTGTAGCCCTTAAATAGGTAGGGATTTTTAGACTTATACAGTATGTACTCGCTGCTGTTGCTGAAATTACCCAATGAGCTGTAGCTGGGTGTACCTATCAGCCAATAGCATAAAGTACACAACTGAACAGATGTATTATATACAATTTAAGTGTAAAAAGCTAAACATTATTCTGATTTATTTTAACTTGATTTTCCACCAATCTGATACAAAGCAAATATGGTTTAAATAACTTTGAAAATAACAAACTCAATTCACTTATCTTTGTATTTTTTAAACAAAACCTGACAAGCTAGAAATAATCATTTTTATTTTTGTAATATTTCAGTATATTTTTTAATGTAAGGGGGGTGTTTGCATGACACTCATTTTATTTAATTGTCTCTAAATGTAAACTGCCCTAATTAATGCCTGGCAGGTACATCTGATCATCAATTTACACTTGAGACTTGTTACAGTAAGATTTTTAAGTCCTAATTATAGCAAGTCAGGAGGTGATGATTATGCGACTTTGCCTTTAATGTCTGCTGGATTTGACAAGTTGACCTCAGTTGTAAGTAGCGTATTTGTAGTTAGCTGACTTAATATAATTATAATAGCAATTTGGATGGATATATACATACAGTATATATATATATATATATATATATATATATATAATATTTATATACATACAGTATATATACAATATATATATATATATATATATATATATGTATATAGATATATATAACATCAGCATGCTTAGCCTATGCAAGTTAGCTGTGAAAGGGAACTTTACAACTGACTGGATAGAATCAATACAATATAGCGATAAATGGATACAGTAAAAGGCTGCATTTGCTCATGAAACCTTGCACTACAGTCTCTCATGAGCAAGCGTGCAGCTACCTCAGAGGTGTAAAAGATAAGTCACCCCAAAATCATTCAGGGTGACTGGCCTGTGCTGCTATTGCACTCTTTGTTGCTCTAGAGCAGAGGCCTGAATTGCACAAGTGCACTCTTCTGTCATCTTAAAGGGACAGTACACACCAAAATAGTTATTGTTTAAAAAGATAGGTAATGCTTTTACTACCCATTCACCAGCTTTGCACAACCAACATTGTTATATTAAAATACTTAATAACATTTAAACCTCTAAATTTCTGTCTGTTTCTAAGGCCCTGGCCACAGACAGCCTCTTGACATAATTAGATACAAGGTAATGACAGAGATAAAAAATAGATTAATATAACCATTTGGCTGTGCAAAACTGGGGAATGGGTAATAAAGTACTTATTAATCTTTTTAAACAATAACAATTTTGGAGTAGACTGTCCCTTTAAATTTAGCCAAGCAGTGCTGCATCACTAGTGGCAATAGAAGGAGGGCAGATTCTCTTCTTAAAAACTTACATATATGCACATATACACATGCATACATACATGCACACATAAATGCATACATACCTGCACAAGCACACACATGCACACACACATACATGCACACACACATACATACACACACATACACACAAATGCATGCACATATATACGCACATATATGCACACACACATACATGCACACACACATACATGCACACACACATACATACACACACATGCACACAAATGCATGCACATATATACGCACATATATGCACACACAGATGCATACATACATGTGCACATATATGTATACATACCTGCACAAGCACACACATGCACACACACAAACACACACAAACACATGCACACATATATGCACACACACATGCATACATACATGTGCACATATATGTATACATACCTGCACAAGCACACACATGCACACACACAAACACACATACATACACACAAACACATGCACACATATATGCACACACACATGCATACATACATGTGCACATATATGTATAAATACCTGCACAAGCACACACATGCACACACACAAACAAACACGCATATATATATATATGCATACACACATGCATACATACATGTGCACATATATGTATACATACCTGCACAAGCACACACATACATAGACACAAAACACACACATACATACACAAATGCACAAACACATACACATGTATGCACACACTCACATGCACAAATACACCTAGAAACATACACTCACATACACGCAGACACACATACACATGCAATACCATACACACACTCCACATTTGAAAAAGTTGCTTTTGTAACTTGAGTTGAAAATATAGTATTAAAAACAAAAACAAATTAGAAACAGTTATACTCTTAAAGGTACACATTTGCATTTCTCTTTTTTTCAAGTACATGAAACACCAGCAGTTAAATGTTACAATTTTGTTGCATGGAAAAAGGGTAAAGCTGCTGAAAATCAAAAACTGAAACTAATAGGAACCATTTGTTTGTGTACAACTCCCACACGAAAAAAAGTTGGTTTATTCAGCACTCCCAATCACATTTTAAACAATGTAATATATACTAAAGTATTCTCTTTTAAATAGAAGAGAGTACAGTGTCCCTTTAAAGTTTAAATTTATAACACAGCTGGGAAATTAGACAGCAGAAATGTTGCAATATTGCCTAATACGCCCCCTTCTGGTGATCTTACTATAGCTAAGTAGCTAAGTACATATGTTAGTCCTAGCAGCTAAGGATTGCTTTTGAGATACTGTAAAATAAAAGTGATTTTTTTTTTTGTTAATCTAAAAATCCTTTTTCTGCTACAGTTCTAGAGAGTAGCTTAAGGAAAAAATATTTTAATAAGGTAACAGATACCACACTACATTTCATTTTTTTTCCCTTTTACCCCAAATAATGCTCAATGTGTCATCTGGATATTTATGATAGCTCAAAGACATTGGGTGTGTAGATCTAATTAAAAATGTAAAAGGGTTTTGCAGCCTGCTGCTTCACTGCAACTCTCTCGTTGCCAAGTCTTGGCAGCTCCGCTGTCACCGAGCCAAATGTTTAGTCTTTCGCTGAACTCTTGCCAGTACGTTTGCATTGCATTGTGGGAGAGCACAGCCTGAAGGTACAGCGTTACACTCATAAAAATATGCACAGAATAAGATTTCATATTCAGTTGACCAAAAGAACGTTTAAGGAGCAAATCAACTTTTTTGCTTTTTGAGTGTGAAAACTGCAATAGTGCCAATATTTTGGAAAGGAATAGATCACTGTAGACACAAGAAGATTCTACACCCCTAAGAATTCATCTAATACTGAAGCATTCTATGTTTTGTTTGTTTTATTGTGTAGGTTTTAATTTATTTGATTCATTTTAGTGTTTGAACAGCTGATTATTTAGGCACAATTCAAAACAGTATTTTATTAGTACATGAGACAGGAATGAAGGGTGGAAATGAAATTATCCATAAACAGACATTAGGTTGAAAAACAGATAGGCTCATTAAAGAGAAATTATTCAATTTATTAAAATATTTTTGCATGAAAATATGCTAAGCAATCGCTTTGTAAAAGTACAGTAAAAATGGAAGGATATATATGTTTGTCAACAGCTGAGACTTGAATCTGAAGTACTCACTGACTGAAAGGGACAACTCCTATAATTTTAATTATGAACAAGGACACACCTACTAAAGTAAAAATAAAGAACCATATCAAAATACATTTCAAAATGTGTGTGTATATATATATATAGTGAGCACCCAGGGGTGTTAGTTTTACAGGATCATTTTGTGTGTACCCAGTCCAATTTGAGAGTGATATATATATATATATATATATATATATATATATATGTATATATATATATATATATATATATATATATAATATATAATATAATATATATATATATATATATATATATATATACATATATACATATATATATATATATATATATATATATACACACTCTCAAACCATACTGGGTACACATCATATGACACTCCAAAAACGTACAGCCGTGGGTTCCCACCAGCACTCACAGATAGCTGCACAGTTTTCAGGGACTAGGGTCGTTAACCCCAGACAAGCCTGGGGGTAAAGCCCTTAATAAAAAATTGCAAAACAAAATTATTAACACAACACATAGAAAGTTCGGCACTCTCTTGCAAGCACACAGCTAGATTAAAAGCAAAATGGAAGAGTTAGTTACAGCATTTGACCAAATGGTGATAGGCCCAGGACCACGTCTAGGTTTTTCCCTCCCTGGTTCCCTAACCTACAGTTACACAATACACGCCTTTAACCAAACACGCTGAGATTCAAACAAGGGTGACACAGACCCAAGACTCATACAAAACAAGGCAATAGATTGCTCTCTCAAACCAGACTGGAAATCCATCCTATGACCCTGCAAAACTTACAGCCCAGGGTGCTCACCAGCACTGACAGAAAGATGCACATGTGTGTGTTGTAAATAAGACATGAAACTATATTTAAATAAATAGTTTACATATTAGATGCAAATTACCATGTCCTCCAATTCATATTATTTCATAGATAATATATATCTAACGATAAAATATATATATATAAAAAAGTTATTACTGCTTCTGATATGGCAGTAAACTGTGAGCACAAGCATTGTTAGACTTACACATGGGGGGGATATTTATCAAAGGTCTGGCGGACCTGATCCGAGAGTGCGGATCAGGTCGGTCAGACCTTGCTGAATTCAGCATTGCACCAGCAGCTCTCTTGGCCAATCGGCTGCCAGCAGGAGGTGTCAATCAACCCGATCGTATTCGATCGGGTTGAATTGTGGTGAAGTCTGTCCGCCTGCTCAGAGCAGGCGGACAGGGTTATTGAGCAGCGGACGTCAAGCTCCATCCGGAGCTTGATAGATAAGCTCCATTGTCTTTGCATTGGTAATTCCAGTGCTGGACAATATGCAACTGCCGACTGCATGTGCATAGAACATAGTCTACTTTTATATTGGTAGCAGATTATGTCCATTTTAACTTTACCAATGAAGTTAAAGGGACACTCTAGTTCTATATTAAAGTTTCATGATTCCGATAGGGCATGTCATTTTAAACAACTTTACAATATATTTTTATCAACAAATTTACTTTGTTTTCTTGGTATTCTTTGTTGAAAGCTAAATCTAGGTAGGCTCATATGCTAATTTATAAGTCCTTGAAGGCTGCCACTTATCTGAATGCAGGTTTTCACAGCTAGAGGGTGTTAGTTCATGTGTGCCATATAGATAATATAGTTCTCACGCCCGTGGCGTTACTTATGAGAGAACACTGATTGCTTAAAATGCAAGTTTGTCAAGAGAACTGAAATAAGAGGGCAGTCTGCAGAGGCTTAAATACAAGGTATACAAAAGTATATTATTATAACCGTGTTGGTTATGCAAATTGGGGAATGGGTATTAAAGAGATTTTCTATCTTTTTAAACAATAACAATTCTAGAGTAGACCGTCCCTTTAAAATCATAATAAAAAATGTATTTTAATCAATGTGAACACTTCAAATTTAGCCTTTATGTTGCCTCAATTATATGAACATACATTTTCCAATGACCCTTTAAGCTACATTAAAATAGTAAGAAAGGCAATTTGACCAATAGATCTTTAAGATTTAAACATTGACTATTGAAATGAAACACTGAAATTATCCTTTTAAAACAACGGAAAAGGAATTTCCAGAAGTTGTGGAATTCAGCAGCAAGTAAGGTAAAATATAATGCTGAATAAATCATCGCAAATCTGACTTTTTAAAAAAAAAAAAAAAAATTGGTTATCCTAAGCAACCTAGAGATGGTAATGAGTTGATAATGGGAAAATTATAATTTTAACGTGATTTTTTTTTATTATAGCTACACATACAATATGATTAAAGTTCATTAAAGTGATGGTAATTTTTACAATTTATGATAACGTATTCTGTCAGTATGTTCTCTGTTTGTGTTAATACATAATCTCTTTGTTTATAAATTTAAACACTTACTATTCTACATTGGCATTCTACTTCCTCGTATTTGCACTGCGATTTAGAGAGCGGTCCCACCCGTTCTCTAATAATGCAGAACATGCTGCAAAAGCTGGGAACGCATGCGCAAAAGATCCACTTTTTTTTCACATTTAAACTTGCCAAAATGTTATGATTCGGATTGGAGAATGAGAAAACGTCAGAAGATGGAAAAAAAATGGTCTTAGTGTTGGGGAGCGTGCGGAAGAAAAGTAGAGGTTTGATCTAAATGACTAAATTTAGTTTTCAAATTGTGTGTTTCCATCAATGAAACTAATATTAATTTTGAGATTTAAATCTAATGGCATAAAACACCGATTTTGAGTTTACCATCACTTTAAATTTGAAAACATAAGATACAAATTGTAGCAATATAAACAAATTCTAACAATACTTTATTAATTACTGGTCACTGGTAATTTTACATGATAACTATTAAACTCTATTGCAATTAGAGTCTGTGTACATCATATATATTTATTTATTCCTTTTTTTTTTGCAAATAGGACATTCACAAATGGTGTCAAAAGGCTCCTTATTCTGTTGGCACCTGGCACTCTATTTTTTAATTTTTTTTCCACCTTATGACAAAAATATAATAACAATCTGTCTATACATGAAGGACACAAAAATTTTTTAGCTTTGACCCTCATGCTATAGACCGACAGCTGTGGACACTTAAAAGGAAATGTAAGGGACAATAAAAACCTTATCTTCAAAGTGCTTTCAAATATTTCATTTAAATGTTTTTTTTTCTTTCTTTTTTTTTATGCAGATCTGCTCTTATTAGTGGATGAAATATGATCTTATTAACCTGATGCCTGCTGGAAATGGCATTGCATTTTAGGGCACTACAGCTGTCCCTGGCATCCAACAGGTTAATGTATCTCAGCGACTGCTGCAGGACATATATCTATTTTTATATAATGCTAACTAAAAGGTATTACAGCTAGGTTATATTAGACATTACTAAGCAAGGCAGAACAAAAACAAATCGTTTTATTTACTTATTTATTTATAGTTAATCAATTAAATTGTGTAGTTTATTTTCAAGACATGATCAGTATTCTTGTTATATATAAATGACTGTAAACAAAGTATTAGTGGTGGAAGATTAAAACCATGACTCATTTGTAAATGATATAGCAGAAATAGTTTTAAATCCATGAACATTTATGTTTTCTCATGGGTTCGTTATATTTTAGTGGGTCTTATATGGTGACAATAGATGGCAGAAAGCCTAGATATGTGTGCCACTTGAGATAATGCGGTGCCCTAGGGCAGGTGTTAAAACGTTGTTTCTGGTTCCTTAGTGGTAATCATTACGGAACAAGACTGCTTTGCCTGTTCTTATCAGCAAACCTTACTCTTGGTGAGTGTTTCTTAGAGACAGATGGTAATTTACAATTTTGTATAATTAGTTTTTATTATTATTTTGGTATTTACTTTGAATTTTTTATGAAGCGTGCACATTATGGTGGTCAGCAGATCTGCTCGTTTTAAGCATTAAATAATAACATAGTCTAGTTGACTTTAAAGAATCATTAAGATAATTATCTAATATGAGATTGTAAAATAACTTTTTAAAAATTTTGCAATATACTTTTATTATTTATTTTGTCCACTTTTTTTGTAATATAACTCTGAAAATGAGAAAAAATGTAGAGTGGTGTACACAAACTGACACCACACCCTTAGGGGGCGCTTCCTGATAGAAGTAGGATCAAAAAGCAGAATCAAACAATTGGTATATATAAACATCAAACATTAAAAATAACATTACAAAAAAAGTCCATAAAAACCAGTGTATGACAGTATTCCAGAAGGAGGGGCAGCTCTCTGTCAAAGGACGGTCATCCTGATATTCGTTGTCTGCAGAGAAAGAAAAACAGAGGCGCCACCATGGCCTAGTACCACCAACGCATATGTAGACAGATGCAGATAGATGTATATACTCACAGACAGAAAGCACCCAGCGGTGCTAGTGGGGCAGACTGGAACTTCACAGTGGTCCAGCTCACTGGTAGCTCCCAGCAGAGATCCAATCGAATTTCCTTAAAGGGGCCTGTTGTCTGGTGCCTGAGTGAACAAGAGAGGCAAGCAAACATAGCTCAGTAACGTTTGCACAGGAGCAATGTATAACCATAAGATTGTACTTACAAGATGCAATGCACCTCCAGGTGCGATAACAGCGTACTGGGACCTCACAGCCTCCCAGTTGACTATATAAACCAAGGCAAGCAGCAACAACCACATAAATTGTTCCAATGTTCCCAGCAAAGTGTAGATGGTGACATACACCACAATAGCAAGTGTATAATAAAAAAGATACTTTATTTAAAAAAGCGACGCGTTTCTCAGCCTCCTGCGGGCTGTTTCATCAGGCTATAATTCACAATGTTAAAAAACACTTGCTATATAACACAAATCAACATTAAAAACAGTTTTCTGATAGGTCAAGCACTTAAAAGCTCACACCTGTATGTATTCACAATTGATTGGTTGGTATGGTAACATCAGTAAACATAGAGCCTCATAGGTGAAATCCAAAGTGCATGTGATTAGCAGGTATTCAGTTGGCATAGCAGCCACATATAAACACAGGCCTAAACAGCTTTTCCAAGATTGACAAATCACAATATACCAGCAACTCACATCAAGTAAAATGACAGATCACAATAACATAAAGCACATATCAAAAGATTCAGACCATATATTACAATTGTACATTGTATGTTGATAAAATATATATATTCATATATTCATACCCATGCATATTAGACAGAATCGTGCAAGGTAGATAACAATCCCTTATTGGAAAACTATATTGCCTAATATATAATCTAACTCTCTCACCCCTCCCCGCAACTCATACAGCCGCTATTGTGTTTAAAGTGAAAAGGAAGTAAAAACTTTTACCTTAGGGCAACGATTCCTTATAGCGGAACCTTCTTATTTGACAACCTAGTATTAAATAGTAGGGGAACTTAAGCTAGACATAATGATTCATATAGGCTACACAATTCATACAGGCTATACAATTACTATGATCTACGATCAAAGATGGAGACGTTATTTACCAAAACGCAAAGAAAGTGTAAGTGTAGCACAAGTATATTTCCAGACGTCATCGCCACTAGAATCCTCCCTCAAAAGCAACTACGTGTGTTGGGGGGCGTGTGTCTATAGTCCAATCAATAATGGAGATTAGCAAAAAAGGGGCGGGACCATGAACGTGTGATCCCTCAACAGTGCGTGAACAAATGACAGGCTTCTACGGGTCATAATATCGCCCCTGTATAAAAATCTGATCTAAGTATAAAAATATATAGAATATATACAGAAATCTCCCAATACGTGTGCATATTCTTCTGGTCTCTAATATTAGTGTATGAAATGATCGTTAGTATGACGTTATGATTCTAACTCAAAACACTGAATGGAAGTATTACAAGAACACAGATTATGCTGTATATCCACAGTGTGAAATCTTGTAGTATCTGCTAGAAAGGAGTGTGACAGAGTTAATATAGAATTATAAATAGCAGCTCCACCCAGCCCCAGTCGTATAAATATCATGTGATAAAGCTGTGTCGTGATATCTGACTATATGACTATATTGCGTCCCCTAATAATATTTAAGATGTAGGTAGAATAGTCGGGTTTTCAGGGATGGTATAGACTGTGATAATGGTATACCTCATATGTAAATAAGTGAAATAGAACTTGGATCGCCCGTATGGCAACTAAATCCTAAAAGGGGACTATTGAGTGATATATGGAATATTCACTACTATTCATATATCTAGCTAGCTTTATATCTCATAGGGCTTCCACCTTTACATCACACACTACAGGTGAAATTTTCAACATTAAAGGATTTATGACATGTGAAACATCATTCATCATATACCTTTTAAATTGAAAATGTGGGGTTCAATATGTTGGCCGTACCTGTCGGAAGATCAAAAAAAGATAGGGTGAACATACAATATCAAAAAGAACTCTAAATCTCACAGTGTATCTAGACATTGTTTGATTCACCACAAGAAGCAGAAAAACCCAATGAAAATTACACCCATAGAAGTGATTTCTAGATCCTGCTGTGATGCATTTATGACTCTCAGGAAAAGAGAATCATATTGGATCAAAAAATTGAAAACCCTTCAGCCCGATGGGCTTAATGAAAATTTGGACATGGCGGCTTTCTGACCATTTATTTTAAGTCAGAGAGTATCTATCTGAAAGTATCTGATCTACACTGTATCAGTTTCCAATGATTTAGTTTGCCATACGCGCGATCCGAGTATACCATTATCACAGTCTATACCATCCCTGAAAACCCGACTATTCTACCTACATCTTAAATGTTATTAGGGGACGCAATATAGTCAGATATCACAACACAGCTTTATCACATGATATTTAAATGACTGGGGCTGGGTGGAGCTGCTATTTCTAATTCTATATTAACTCTGTCACACTCCTTTCTAGCAGATGACTTGTCAAGTTTAACACCACGATTATGAACATCAGGAGGTTACACCTCTTTTCGTACCTATATTTTAACAAGAGTATTTTATAACATCCCACCATTCTCTTTCACATCACGAAATATTATCTAACATTTTACCATTCTTTGTCACAATACTTATAGTCTCTTACACTACAAGTCATTCACACACTTCCCAACATTTTTTGTCACATCACTTACAGTCTCTTACACTAGAAGTCACTCACACACTGACTGCTCGTCATGAGTAAAATCACCATAATAAGCACATACATTTTCTACTTCACTATTTCCTTTATATCAATTCCTGCACAGCGTTTAGTGGCCAGAAGAGATATAACACCCTACACGCAGGTGGTTTATCACCCGATTTAGAAATATACGCTATTTAGCTACATTGCACCTATCACTAATATTGCACCGTATTTTTATCACCTCATAGACACTGTTGTTTTAGAATTATATATACTACAAGATTTCACACTGTGGATATACAGCATAATCTGTGTTCTTGTAATACTTCCATTCAGTGTTTTGAGTTAGAATCATAACGTCATACTAACGATCATTTCATACACTAATATTAAAGACCAGAGGAATATGCACACATATTGGGAGATTTCTGTATATATTCTATATATTTTTATACTTAGATCGGATTTTTATACAGGGGCGATATTATGACCCGTAGAAGCCTGTCATTTGTTCACGCACTGTTGAGGGATCACACGTTCATGGTCCCGCCCCTTTTTTTGTTAATCTCCATTATTGATTGGACTATAGACACACGCCCCCCAACACACGTAGTTGCTTTTGAGGGAGGATTCAAGTGGCGATGATGTCTGGAAATACACTTGTGCTACACTTACATTTTCTTGGCGTTTTGGTAAATAACGTCTCCATCTTTGATCGTAGATCATAGTAATTGTATCTGACTTTTGCCTATATGAATCATTATGTCTAGCTTAAGTTCCCCTACTATTTAATACTAGGTTGTCAAATAAGAAGGTTCCGCTATAAGGAATCGTTGCCCTAAGGTAAAAGTTTTTACTTCCTTTTCACTTTAAACACAATAGCGGCTGTATGAGTTGCGGGGAGGGGTGAGAGAGTTAGATTATATATTAGGCAATATAGTTTTCCAATAAGGGATTGTTATCTACCTTGCACAATTCTGTCTAATACGCATGGGTATGAATATATGAATATATATATTTTATCAACATACAATGGCCTCTAGTTATCAAAGTCTGGCGGACCTGATCCGACAGTGCGGATCAGGTCCGCCAGACTTCGCTGAACACGGCGAGCAATACGCCACCCCCTGCAGACTCGCGGCCAATGGGCCGCCAGCAGGGGAGTGTCAATCAACCCGATCGTACGCTATTGGGTTGATTTCCGGCGATGTCTTTCCGCCTGCTCAGAGCAGGCAGACAGGTTATGGAGCAGCGGTCTTTGTGACCGCTGCTTCATAACTGCTGTTTCTGGCGAGCCTGCAGGCTCGTCAGAAACATGGGGCATCAAGCTCCATACGGAGCTTGATACATATGCCCCAATGTGTGAAACATATTGTAATATATGGTCTGAATCTTTTGATATGTGTTTTATGTTATTGTGATCTGTCATTTTACTTGATGTGAGTTGCTGGTATATTGTGATTTGTCAATTTTGAATAAGCTGTTTAGGCCTTTGTTTATATGTGGCTGCTATGCCAACTGAATACCTGCTAATCACATGCACTTTGGATTTCACCTGTGAGGCTCTATGTTTACTGATGTTACCATACCAACCAATCAATTGTGAATACATACAGATGTGAGCTTTTAAGTTTTTGACCTATCAGAAAACTGTTTTTAATGTTGATTTCTGTTATATAGCAAGTGTTTTTTAACATTGTGAATTATAGCTTGATGAAACAGCAACAGGAGTCTGAGAAACGCGTCGCTTTTTAAATAAAGTATCTTTTTTATTATACACTTGCTGTTGTGGTGTATGTCACCGTCTACACTTTGCTGGGAACATTGGAACAATTTATGTTGTTGCTGCTTGCCTTGGTTTATACAGTCAACTGGGCGGGTGTGAGGTCCCAGTACGCTGTTATCGCGCCTGGAGGTGCATTGCATCTTGTAAGTACAATCTTATGGTTATACATTGCTCCTGTGCAAACGTTACTGACTATGTTTGCTTGCCTCTCTTGTTCACTCAGGCACCAGACAACAGGCCCCTTTAAGGAAATTTGATTGGATCTCTGTGAGTTGGACCACTGCAAAGTTCCAGTCTGCCCCACTAGCACCGCTGGGTGCTTTCTGTTTGTGAGTATATACATCTATCTGCATCTGTCTACATATGCGCTGGTGGTACTAGTCCATGGTGGTGCAAACTCTGAAAATGGTTGGTTGTGCTTAATAAATCAACTTTTTTCTGTGCAATAGATATCTATTTATAAATTGTACATAAACTTCTTGTTAGTTTTAAATTTTAATAAGTTTTAAATTTAAATATTGAGCACTGTGTCCCTTTAAAGGGACAGTAAATACATTTAGATTCAAGACCATAAAATATTTAGTTATGCGCAGTAAAACAACGTTCCAACGTACTTTCCTTATTTTGACACCTTCACATGTAATTTAACTCTAACAATTGTGGATTTTCTAACTATCAGAGATGAAAATGCACATTGCAGTGGTTTTCTATATAGTTTTCCTTATTTGGCTATAACAGCTAACAATTCAACACAATGCACTTTATACTAAAATAATAACTGTGACTAGGCTTGTCAGCTACAGACTCAAGCCCTTATTGGCTCTTCCAAATAATGTAAGTGGTAGGTGGAGTTTAGCTATTGAAAAACATTTAGAGCTATATGCACTGTATGTGTACATATACATATACACACACACTTGCAGTATGTGTACATATACATATACACACACTTGCAAACACACACACATATATTTACAAACACACATATTTACAAACAGACACACACACATACACATACATATACACACACACTTGTAAACACACACACATATTTACAAAACAGACACACACACATACATATACACACACTTATATTTACAGACACATACACATACATATACACACACACTTGCAAACACACACACATATTTACAAACACACACACGTGCATACACATACATATACACACACACACTTATTTACAAACACACATATTTACAGACACACACATACATATACACACACACATATTTACAAACACACAAATATTATTTACAAACACACACACATGCATACACATACATATACACACACACACTTATATTTACAAACACACATATTTACAGACACACACATACACATACATATACACACACATATTTACAAACACACAAATATTTACAAACACACACACTTGCATACACATACATATACACAGATACTTACAAACACACAAACACATATATAGTTACACACATGCTAATCTTCTCTGCATTCTATAGTGAATCAAATGCATAGAATAGCATAGGAGCTGTTAACGCCAGAGAGGCTGATGTCTGTCTTTTAAGCGCAATAAATATAAAGTGTGTCCTACTATAGACACTATGTTGCAGTGAATATGGCGACTGCAACAAAACAAAGTCGTCCCAATTCTGCTTTATGAGTGAAATATGGTTTATGGGTTTGGATTCATAAAAAGAAAATGGTTTTGTAGTGTTAAATAGATCCCATTTATGTCCATTAACTTCCACCATTACGATTTTAGTTACTTCAATGGAATCCCCTAAGAATTGAACGCTATTGAAAACATACTTCTATTCAGCCAAAGAGGAAATGAATTAAAATGATTTCAATTATTACCAGCAGAGAATTGACTACAACAACTAATCATATAACTCATCAATTTTACTTTCATTAACCCTTTGGCTGCCAGAGAGGATTACAGTGCATCGTGAGTCAATGCATTGCAATCGTTCTGGTAGCCAAAGGGTTAATAGAATGTGCATTTACTATGGTAAGATTTACTATTGCACAAAAAAAAAATCTGGCTATGGCGTGCATATATAACCCATTGTTCACTCACTGCTAATGGGTGCTAAAATACATTACACAATTAAGTAATGTTACAATTACTTATCAAACACCATCAGAACCAATTTACCTTAAAAAAGCATTGTAAATCAGAAGACTGTAGTCACATTTACAATACAGATATTCATCTTGGACTCTTTTGGTACTAAGGATTGTTTTGCCAGCCTTTTCAATTATGCAGAGCATGGAGTCTTATGGACTAGATCTGCTAGCAATTTATCAGACATGGGCCAAGTTTGTAGACTTACAGGAAAAAGTAAAGATAAACATGAATATATTACACACATAATATGTCATTTAAAAGTTAGTCATTAATGTTTTCCTGAAACCTGAAAAGATATAATAATTGCCATTGAAATAGTAATTTTTGAATTGTTTTATAATGTCATTTGTTTTCTGTATGCTGTAACTTACAATTTATTGCATAATGTTTCTTTCCCATGATATTATAAGACATTTTCCTATCCTTAAAGGGACATGAAACCCAAAAGTTGAATCATTTGAAGGTGATGCAGTATAGCCGTAAAAAGCTGACTAGAAACTAGTCATGAACATCTCTATGTAACAAAGGAAGATATTTTATCTGGAAATTCCCCCAGTATCCACATCCCATTGTACAGGGATTTTAAACATCTATGTCTAGATTACAAATGGAGCACTATTAATAGCACAAGGTGCAGTATCAAAATCGCTGGACGATACTAGGATTAGTGTTTAAATTAGTATTGCAAGTCAATGGTAAAGAATTACCAGAGAATATATAGCATGGCCAAATCCCTTTTAGCGCGCCCTATACTTTTAATGGATAGTGTGACCACACATAGGGTCCGATTTATTATCTGTCTGGTGGACATGATCCGCTGTAGCGATCATGTCACCCAGACATCGATAAATGCCGACAGCATACGCTGTTGACATTTATCATTGCACAAGCAGTTCTAGTGAACTGCTTGTGCAATGCCGCCCCCTGCAGATTTGTGGCCAATCGGCCGCTATCAGGGGGTGTCAATCAACCCAATCATATGTGATCGGGCGGATTGCTGTCCGCCGCCTCAGAGCAGATAGACGAGTTAAGGAGCAGCGGTCTTAAGACCACTGCTTCTTATCTCCTGTTTTTGGCGAGCCTAAAGGCTCGCACGGAAGCAGGGGTATACGGCACCATTCGGGCCGTGATAATTCGGCCCCTAAATATCACTCATATTGCAAGTTAACCGTTATGTGTTGATGCAATTTGTCTAAACCAGCTGTTTATTTTGCAGCAGTTGCCAGTTAATAATTTGTGGCCTTTCTAGGAAGTGTGGGGCAAAGCACCATTTTTACACAAAATAAAAGTTTTTTACTTTGTTTTTAACTGTGTTCATAAAGGGACATTGTACTATAAAATGTCTTTAATGTGTTCCAAATAACTTGTCATACCTGCTGCAGAGTAAATATATCCAGAAAATGTTCCTTCATGTTTATTCTTTTATTTGAAATAGTCAGTTTTGCTCATCACCTATTGTTCTTAAGACCATACCCATGCAAAGCAGACCTGCTCATGTTTTCTCTGTCTAAACACACAAGCTAATAGTTACATATTGAAATTATAATTATGGCTGGGGGGTTGAGCACAACCAGCTATTTTAGATACAAAACTCTATCTCGCTGGGAGGTTAAATATTGCTACTTTCTTTCATTTACGTATCTTTTATAAAGATAATAAAGTGTATTAATTGTTCCAGTATAGGAGGCAACAGACAAAGATATATATTTCAAATAAGAAAATAAAGGTAAAGGCAGTTTTTTACCCATTAAATACACTACAGAATGTAAAATGGAACATTGGGAACACATTAAAGGGAGAAATAGTCTTAACCTAAAAGGACCTAAACCACTTGTAAAAAGTGTGCTTGTCCCAAACTGTGAATTTAACAAATAAAACCACTGAACACATTTGGAGAAATGTTTATCTGCAACAACTTAGTCTACAGAATGTTGGTCAAAGATACTCCTGGGTTCATCTGATGTGTGGTTTAGTTCCTTGATTTAAATATTTCCTTTTGTTATGAGGTTATTGATTGAACTAGTATTAAGGGGAAAAAAATATTTCTATTTTTATTTTAAATCTTTTACATAGCTTAAATATTTTACTATCAAGATAATGAGCATTATATAAAAAATAAATATTTCATTGAAAACCACATTGATTTAGGATGACGTTGTGTTAACATATGTTCATATCTTTCTGCTTCAAAGCACAACATCACTCTAATTATACAGAAACAAGGTACCAATTTCCATTTTTCATGCAATTGTTCACACTCACATGTCCTTCTAATTCTTTATATTAAGGTGTGCAATGACTTTTAGACAAACACGCATATATATATATACACCCATAAATGGTTTATAGATCTAAATTGCTTATTTATATACTCACTTATAACAGATATGTTTTGTTTATGGAGATGAGATTTAGGGGTATATTTATCGAAGTAGCGTATCATGTCCGCTGCACATCGATAAATGTCGACAGAATATGCTGTCAGCATTTATCATTGCACCAGCAGTTCTTGTGAACTGCTGGTGCAATGCCGCCCCCTGCAGATTTGTGGAAAAATCGGCCGCTAGCAGGGGGCGTCAATCAACCCTATCGTATTAGATCGGGTTCATTTCTGTCCGACAAGTTATGGAGCTGCTGTCTTTAGACCGCTGCTTCATAACTTCTGTTTCCGCCGAGCCTGAAGACTCGCTGGAAACAAGGGACCTGGGGGGGGATGAGATAAATATGCCCCATAGTCCATATGTAGTAATGTAGGACAAGTATCTTTCTTGTGAACAAATATATTACCCAATATCTAAATTTACCCTCAACATAGATATATATTGAATATTTAAGACTCCATTAATTAAAAGTCGGACAGACAAGGTTCACTCCCGAGAACCTTTTCGACCGGCTTTGCTATGAATTGTGTATAAGAAGAAGTTGACAATCATCTTGATCAGACTGCATTGGGATGATTTAGCTCTTCCTCACTTTAGGTAGAGAAGAGGCCACATAGCTACGGTTGCAGCTACAAGCATTTGCGGCTTGCTCGAGTGAGCCAGAAGCTATGTGGGCCCGAAGCTGCATTCGCCCTGAATGTGATGATTACACTGTTAATACTAGACTCTAGAAGCAGACACCGGACTTTTTAACATGTATTTTGTACTCCATCTATTGGACTTTAATGGATTTTCAATAAAGTATTTGTTTTGAACCTAAGCTGACTTATCATCTTTGCTATTGAACTGTTAATGCTACTACTAATTATCTTAACAATTTGCAAGTCCTTTTTGATCATTTTTATGTGGGACAAGACCTAGAATTACAAAACAAACTATTTAGAGACCAAAAGACAGGGGGAACCATATGTAACACTATACTATTATGCTGCTCAGCTGATGACAATAGTGAATTGGTATGCGGAGGGAAAGCCATTGCTTTAACATGCAACATAAGAGTCCAATGCTGGTTACCATCACAAGATAGGAAGCAAAAAGCTCTTGCTAATCCACTAAGCAAAGAAACATTATCTGTATGAGACAAAATCCTTATTTTAGCCACTGGCCGGTCCATGATCCGCTCCCCATTAACGATTCTTCTTGGGTACCTAAGCTTCAGAACAAAAAGATTGTTGTAAACAACAATCCTTCTAATATATCAGTTCATCTAATTCTACAGAATGCCTCCTTAAAAATTTGCTGAACTCAATTATGATTTTGACTATGCTCCTTTAAACGGCTTGGCATATTGTCAGGTGTGACATTATATTAATTGTTGTTATACAGAATTCAAATAGGCTGTTAAAACACCTTTAAAAAATGTATGTTCTATCTATTTTGTTGTTATAGGAAGATACTCCATGATACTATTATAACTGGGAGGAAGAGTTGGCCATCTCTTTGATGCATGAACATTGGTAAGACATTTTCATCTCTACTTCAAAAGCTTCTTATAACAAACTTCTTACTTGTTATCATCTTACACCACACCTTTTAGCCCTCCACTTCAGACAAGTGTTGGAGAAATTGATAGGAGAGAGGAACCTTACTACACATTTGATGGACCTACCCCCGTATACAAATATACTGGATAGATATAATTACAATAATGTAAAAGGTGCTCGGTACTAAAATAGACAGATTACATTTAATCTTTCTCCTGAATGCACTTATTCTCTGCCTAGTGCATACAGAAAATCCTTGTATAGAATCATGACAATGGTGCCAAGAATTAAATTCAATGATATAGAAAACAGAAAGTTAAAATTACATATTGATCTAATCTTGTTTCTTATATAATTTGGGCTAGATTACCATTGAAGCGTTATTGTTTGCACTTGAGCAATATCGGGTTTTCACATGCTTTTGTGCACAGGTTAAATTGCGCTTGTATTACAAGTCAAGCTCAAATATATGAGATCTTATTAAATATATATTCCTATATATATATATATATATATATATATATATATATATATATCTGTATATATCTATACCTATATATAACCCTGTGTATATATACTGTATAAATATGGTTATAGATATATTTTGTACCAAAATACCATTGGATATATGTAGAAATATGTATTTATGAATAAATGGAACATATTTTGCAGTGTGAAGAACATTGTAATGTGAAATATTTATATTTTGATGTCAGGTTAGGGAAAATATGCATTTGCATGAGAGTGGGATGTTAAGGTTTTTTCCAGTTTTTTTCTCCATTGACTTCTATGGGGGGTAGTTATCATCGTGTCAACTTTCCTGCCTTCGCCTAATACGCCTAAGTTATCAAATAAAGCTATCAAAAAGCCGCGGGGCGATGAGCAGCGGACTGTGAGAGTTATCACTCATCCGAACTCGCTGCTCTTCGGCTTTTTCACAGCTTTATTGCTAGCCTGTCACTAAGCACTCACACTAAACTGCACTGTTCTACCCCCTATACCGGCGCCCCCGGAGCCCCCCGCAACTAAATAAAGTTACTAACCCCTAAACCGCCGCTCCTAGACTCTGCCGCAACTCTTATAAATGTATTAACCCCTAAACCGCCGCTCCAAGACCCTGCCGCAACTCTGATAAATGTATTAACCCCTAAACCGCCGCTCCCGGAGCCCACCGCCACCTACATTATACCTAGTAACCCCTATCCTGCCCCCCCTATACCGTCGCCCTCTATAATAAAGTTATTAACCCCTATCCTGCCGATCCCGCACCTCGCCGCAACTAAATAAATAGTTTAACCCCTAAACCGCCGCTCCCTGACCTCGCCGCAACCTATATTAAATTTATTAACCCCTATCCTGCCCCCCCTACACCGTCGCCACCTATAATAAATTTATTAACCCCTATCCTGCCCCCCACTACACCGCCGCCACTGTAATAAAATTATTAACCCCTAAACCTAAGTCTAACACTAACCCTAACACCCCCCTAACTTAAATATTAATTAAATAAATCTAAATAATATTTCTATTATGAACTAAATTAATCCTATTTAAAAATAAATACTTACCTTTAAAATAAACCCTAAGATAGCTACAATATAAATAATAATTATATTGTAGCTATCTTAGGATTTATTTTTATTTTACAGGCAACTTTCAATTTATTTTAACTAGGTACAATAGCTATTAAATAGTTATTAACTATTTAATAGCTTACCTAGCTAAAATAAAGAGAAATTTACCTGTAAACTAAAAACTAACCTAAGTTACAATTACACCTAACACTACACTATACTTTAATAAATTATTTCTATTTAAAACTAAATACTTACCTGTAAAATAAACCCTAAGATAGCTACAATATAATTAATAATTACATTGTTGCTATCTTAGGATTTATATTTATTTTACAGGTAACTCTGTATTTAATTTAGCTAGTTAGAATAGTTATTAAATAGTTATTAACTATTTAATAACTACCTAGCTAAAATAAATACAAAATTACCTGTAAAATAAATCCTAACCTAAGTTACAATTAAACCTAACACTACACTATTATTAAATTAATTAAATAAATTAGCTACAAATAACTACAATTAAATACAATTACATAAACTAACTAAAGTACAAAAAATAAAAAAGCTAAGTTACAAAAAATAAAAAATATAAGTTACAAACATGTTAAAAATATTACAACAATTTAGGGGGGCGGAGCCAACTGCCATGCTGTAAAGACGTCTGTGTTCAGGTCTCTGCTCACAGACCCAAGTTTATATAGTATTTAGCTGAGGTACAGCAAGAAAAAAGTGCTTCTAGTGACTAAACTTCATACTATAAACATATTTTATTCACTTAAGAGCTGAAGTTTGGGAATTGCCAGTTCGTTTTCTCTACTCGAACAGGAGGCCTATACAGCACACCGGACAATCTTGCCACCTGTATCCTGCACTCCGGAGGGTCGGGGATCCGCTCCGGAGTGATTTCAGCGAAGAACCTTGCCACTAACATAAAATCTAACCTTAATGGTGCCGGGACTACCTCCGTTTGGATTATTTGAGCTGGGGCTGCTTTTCCTGGGACCGCTGACTCTGTTACACCATCCCTGAGCTGATCCTGCTTTGCACACTGCCCGGCGGAGCCTGCGGAACAATCTGGAGTAACCCGACGAGGGTCCGGTCAGAGAGGTTTGTCAGCGGAGCACGGAAGGTGCTTCCCCTGTTGCCGGTGTGATCGGTTGGTGCTGGACATTGCACCGGACCCCTACAAGGTAAAGCCTGGGAATTTTTTTTTTATGCTGCCTACAAGGGGTGCAATGTTTATTTAAAAAGGACACTCGCTGTTGTTGGAGGGGAATCGGTTCCCACTACACAAAATATAGACTTGAGGCATTTAGACCTGCTGCATAAAAAGGCGCCAAAATCCGCCATTTCTCCTTCTCCCTCATCACAACTCTGCAGCGTCTGGGCAAACAATAATGAATAGACACTTTCCCTCAGATATTCTTTAGGGGCTGTTGTTGTACTAGAAAAGTGGGATTCATTTGGAAGACACACTAAATAGCTATGACTGTATGACGGCAGCATTAAAAAACGCCTCAAAATAAAGTTTTTTCTGCAAGTGTTCCCCTTCTTCCCCAGCTCAGAAGAGAGACTGCTATTCTGGACTGTCACATAAACATAGTATTAAAGCAACCAACTTTATTGAGGGTGCCAGGTCTAATACAAGCTCTTCACTATACATATTTAGCACTACTAACAAGTGTGCAGCTACTGATCAGTACAACTACTCTTTCAGAGGATAGTGTCCTGAGAATCTAAATTGCACACCACGTGGCTACATCCCATTCATGATTTAAAGGCACATAACTTAATATTTTGGTCTGTTGGAAGTATTTTCTTTATTGGAGACCCTGCAATACTCAAATAGATGTCCTAGCCTTAACAGCTTTAACAAACTGCAATAAATATTTCCATGGGCGACAATTCATCTAGTGAACAGCTAGATTACACTACCTGACAGAAGATTGAATAAGCTCAATTGTGCCCACAGCCTGCAGCTCCCATAGCAATTGGATAGCTTCACGCAACTCTCACTGCATAACCACAGAATTTGCTCACAGAGACACTAAACATTATTGAATGCAAAAACTCATTGCCGGACTGGTCTTTATCCCCTTCCTTTCCCGCTGAACGCAGTGTCAGTGGGTCATACCCTAATATCCTTGCCCGTCTCTGTCCAGTGGGGACAACTGCCCTGGGGTATAGAGACCAGTGGGGCTGTCCAGACCTCAAGCTACAAGATAGATGAACGCATGGAGTCCCATTGGCACAAAATAAAGCCACTGAGATGCTAAAGAAATTGAAGATGTAAAGCTGTGTGTTAAAATGGTCCAACAATACTACATAGACTGAGACAAATTAGCACAGATGTAAACGGAATAGTGCCTTTTCCACCTCACACTATTCGTCCCTCATGATATCACATATATATATACCATTCTAAGAAGAAGAGGATGTAAGATAAATATATAGAATCACGCCCCTAACCATATAGAGGAGGAGGGTTCTGACAACTGAAATCAGTATTATAACCTTCAATACGTCAAACAACGTCAAGAGATCCTGGTTTTTATTATCTCCTGCAAGATCCCCTAAACTACCTAATTGACCCACGGAAGGGGGAGGTCTGAAGAGATATCCAAAATGTCGACTAGGAAAGGGAACAAAGCGGATAAAGTGTTGAAATCCGCATCTATGGAGGCATTCTTTAGAACATCCAGAATCCATAAAAATAAAGAGCTTCTCCCAAATGAAGCTGAGGAAGATCCTGAATCTGAAAATGAGGGAGATCTTGAGCACATGACCCCTGTGACCAAAGCAGACCTCCATGCCTTGGTATCCAAGCAGAATATCGCAACCAACTTCGATAAACTCTGGGAAAAGATGGATAGCTTCCAAGAAACAATTACTAACAGTCTCACTGATATCAAAACTGAGATCTCAGAACTAGGGACTCGGGTGGATTCCTTAGAAACCGCAACTGATGAAATGGGTGAAGAAATGGCTGAAGTATCCCAAACACTGACAACCCAACAACAAACAATAACAGAGCTGGAAGAGAAAATTGAGGACATCGAAAATAGGAGCAGAAGATCCAACATTCGACTTAAAGGGGTTCCCGAGACAATCGGAGCTGAAGACCTATATGAATACCTCCAACAACTATTCAGGGCAATATTGGGAGCACCAGCTGACTCTGAAATCCAAATAGAAAGAGCCCATAGGGCCCTCAGAGCAAAGCCTAAACCAGAACAACCCCCGAGAGATGTGATTCTTAAGCTTCTGAGATTTCCTGACAGAGAAAAAATATTAACAGCTGCCAGACATAATCCCACGTTTAAATTCCAAGGTAATGTTATCCAGTTTTTCCAGGATCTCTGCATCAAAACCCTACAAAGAAGATTTACCCTTCGACCGCTCACCCTCCTCCTCAGAAAGCACCACATTCCATATAGATGGGGTTTCCCCTTTGCCCTGCATGTTATGAGGAACGGCAGAACAGCCACAATCAAATCCACTGCAGAAATACCTGATATTTGCAAATTCTTGGAGCTGGACCCGCCAGAAATTGTAGAGGGGGAAACAACAGCAGGCTCTTCGGAACCCTCTCACTCTCAAGCAAAACCTCAGAGGCCAAGATGGAAAAAAGTTACTAAAAAGAAAGTTAAAACCTGAAACTCAGATATAAACAGAACAGTAACCCACTTGAAAAATTTCTATTTTCCTGATATAGGAACATGAGCTATAGAGGAAGATTCTTAATCTCAAGATAGAGAGAGGGGTTGAGGAGGCACTAGGTCTAAAGAATGACTGTATGTTCATTAATACCTATATGATATTTATTATTGTGGTTTTTGTTGTGACCACGTACGGAACACACACCGTGGTGGTATTGACACATGTTGTGCAGTACATTATTTTACAATGTTAAGTTATTAGTTATATTAATGTTTATATTTTCTTTGTTGTTTGGAGTCACGGAATGCCTTACACGCACACAGAGCTCATCAATTATGAGTAGATCGGCGAGATTCTGGGAGAGGTCTCATCAGATGGTGATTAAGGTACCCTTTAAATTTTTTAAATATGTGTCAGAAAAGAGTAGAGTACAACCATACCTTTAAGAATGTCATTACCTAGAATTACATTACTCTCACACAACGCGAGAGGCCTTAACACTGACATAAAAAGAAGGACTGCAATGACTAACTATAGGCGACTGCGGGCTAATGTCATTTTCCTTCAGAAAACACATTTCCTACATTCCACCATACCAAAATACTGGGCAAAGGATTTCCCACAGCAATTCCACTCCACGATAGACTCCAAAAAAAGAGGAGTTTCTATTCTTATTCATTCTTCCATTCCCTTCACACACAAAGAAACAATAGCAGATAAGGAGGGCAGGTACCTCCTGGTGTCTGGCCAAATAGGAGGAATAGATATACT
This sequence comes from Bombina bombina, assembly GCF_027579735.1. Lineage (NCBI taxonomy): Eukaryota > Metazoa > Chordata > Amphibia > Anura > Bombinatoridae > Bombina > Bombina bombina. Next base: position 81,147,082 of record NC_069499.1, read on the forward strand.
CTTTTGTAATGTGTATGCTCCAAATGAGCAACAAGATAAATTCTTCCAAAACATATCTCACCTGCTGACTGATTGGTCTAGGATGCGTATAGTTCTGGCAGGAGACTTTAACATAGACATACAAGCATTAACAAAAGACACGGCCAATTTGCAATCTAAAAAGAAACAAAGACAGAGAGGGGTAGCTAAAAACATAGAGGGGATGCTTGAGCAGCACACACTGCAGGACACTTGGCAGATATTCCATGGGGATGCCAGAGACACTACATTCTATTCATCGGCACACAATAGCTACACGAAGATAGACTATATATATACGAGTCAGATACTCCAACCAATATTACAACATAGAATATATTCTTCCTTGTGTATGGTCAGACCATTCAATCACTAAACTCAATTTAGGTGACCTGTTAGACCCAAAGAGAACGAAATCTTGGACATATGACCCATCCTATATCAAAAACCCGATCATCAAGGATAAAATCCTTAAAGATCTAGAAGAATATTGGCGGATTAATCTAGATACCACAAACAATCCTATCATACCATGGGCGGCACATAAGGCAGTGATTAGGGGCGTACTGATTAAAGAAAAGACAACAGCTAGGAAACAATATACCCTCCTATTAAGGCAGCTATACTCGGAGATTACCTCATTAGAAAAGACACACAGAATAACTAAATCCCAAGATATATTGACACAACTGATAACCACTAAAAATAAGTTACAAGCCATATTGAACGAACAATCCATGAAGGCAGCACACAGATTGAAAACAAACTACTTTATTTTCTCCAACAAACCAGATAAATACCTAGCGAAAAAAAACAAAAGACACGGCCAATTTGCAATCTAAAAAGAAACAAAGACAGAGAGGGGTAGCTAAAAACATAGAGGGGATGCTTGAGCAGCACACACTGCAGGACACTTGGCAGATATTCCATGGGGATGCCAGAGACACTACATTCTATTCATTGGCACACAATAGCTACACGAAGATAGACTATATATATACGAGTCAGATACTCCAACCAATATTACAACATATAGATATTCTTCCTTGTGTATGGTCAGACCATTCAATCACTAAACTCAATTTAGGTGACCTGTTAGACCCAAAGAGAACGAAATCTTGGACATATGACCCATCCTATATCAAAAACCCGATCATCAAGGATAAAATCCTTAAAGATCTAGAAGAATATTGGCGGATTAATCTAGATACCACAAACAATCCTATCATACCATGGGCGGCACATAAGTCAGTGATTAGGGGCGTACTGATTAAAGAAAAGACAACAGCTAGGAAACAATATACCCTCCTATTAAGGCAGCTATACTCGGAGATTACCTCATTAGAAAAGACACACAGAATAACTAAATCCCAAGATATATTGACACAACTGATAACCACTAAAAATAAGTTACAAGCCATATTGAACGAACAATCCATGAAGGCAGCACACAGATTGAAAACAAACTACTTTATTTTCTCCAACAAACCAGATAAATACCTAGCGAAAAAAATTAGAGACAATTATCAGGCATTATCAATACCAAACATACAGAATTCAAACGGTCATATGACATCCCACCCACAGGAAATTGTGGACACATTTGCACAATATTATAGTGAACTGTACGATGGGACTAAAGTGCAACATTCCCCCCTGACGGACAAACTATTTGACTCTTTCCTACACAAAGCAAACCTGAAACCAATTACTGAGGCAGATAGAGAGACCCTTAATGCTAAAATTACCTATGCAGAGGTCCGAGCAGCTATCAAAGATCTTAAGCCAAGCAAAGCCCCGGGCCCAGATGGTTTCTCGGGGGAATATTATAAAGCTTTCAGGGATACTCTAATACCTCATCTAGTAGTATTTGCCAATCACATTATGGAAGGGGGAGATATACCTATAGAACTGCTTCAGGCCAGGATAGTGGTGATACCAAAGCAGGGGAGGGACCCCCATTTATGCGCTAATTATAGACCAATTTCCCTTATCAACCAGGATCTTAAAATAGTTACAAAAATCTTAGCCAATAGGCTGAAACACATCCTACCCTCAGTCATACACCCTGACCAAGTTGGATTTGTTAAAGATAGGGAGGCCCCTGATAATATTCGAAGGATGGTATCGGTCATTGACTTTCTTCGGGATAGGGGGATGCCTTCTCTGATCCTATCTTTGGATGCGGAGAAGGCATTTGACCGGGTTGATTGGAAATACATGCTGCGATTGCTGACATTAATGGGATTTAAGGGACGGTTTATGAACGCTATTGAGGGACTATATTCGACACCTACAGCCCAGGTCAGAGCAATTGGACATCAGTCAAAAACCATACATATACTCAATGGCACACGGCAGGGATGCCCTCTGTTGCCCTTGATTTTTGCGCTTTGCATAGAACCCTTTGCTGCATATATACGTAACTGCCCGGATATCTGGGGACTAGAGGTAGGGACGATACATCATAAGATTACTTTGTTCGCAGATGATGTGCTACTAACCATCTCGAAACCACTGATCTCATTGCCACATGTATATCAGGCCATACAACTATTTTCTCAGATATCGGGTTATAAAATTAATGTGGACAAGTGTGAAGCACTTCCCCTATCGATACCTAAACATACAATTAAGACGATTGAGACAAACTTTGATTTTAAGTGGGTTTCAGAGGGGCTAAAATACCTAGGGATAAAATTGACCACTCACTCCTCAAAGTTATACGCTGCAAATTACCTTCCCATATACAAGGCAATTAGATCAGACTTAGGAAAATGGAGGAAAATGGGTTTTTCTTGGTATGGGAGACTATCTGCCGTCAAGATGACGATTCTGCCCAGAATCCTCTATCTATTTAGGGTCCTCCCAATTAAGGTCAATAACTTAGATTTAGATAATCTTCAACGAGACATACATAGATTCTTAAGGGACAACAAACACCCGAGGATTCCACATCAAATTCTGACGAGACACAGACAATTGGGGGGAGTGGGGGCCCCCAACTTACATGACTATTATAAAGCAGCTAGACTGGCACAGGACTCAATACTCGCGAGAAGACAGAAAGATGTTCTCTGGCCTGCTTTAGAGGCAGCTATGGGGGGGATGGAGGAACCCGACGATATCCTCTGGGGTATTCTAAAGAATAAAAACACAAGGGTTTATCAAAACAAAACTACACAAATGACCAAGCAAGAATGGACTAAGATACAAAGGATAGGGAAGCTGATGCCTAAACAATCCCTACTGATACCATTAAAATATTTGATAAATAAGGAATTTATATACCATATAAAGAAATGGGAAAACAAAGGCCTATACAGGGTGGCAGATATGCAGTCACAAGGTAAATTATTGACCTTTACACAACTTAGACAGAAGTTAGAGCCTATACAGATACAATGGTTCCTCTACCTACAGGTCATTTCAGCTATACAACCATATATCAACAGGGCCAAGACACATAGTCAAAAGACGACTCTCAAAAACCTATGCTCAGCAGCCATTAGACCCAAGAAAGCAATCTCTAGGTTATACATATCACTACAAGAAAATAACAATGTAACTAAATCTACACTGCTGCTAAATTGGGAGGAGGATATTGCCGGAGAGTATGCGATTGACAAATGGAATGATATATTCTATTACGCTAGTAAAGGCCTTATGAGCGCAGACCTTAGAGAGAACGTACTGAAAACAACCTTTAGATGGTACTTAACACCCATGAAAACATCTCATATGACACCGGGAAACTCTAGACTTTGCTACAGAGGGTGTGGGGTCAGAGGAACATATCTCCATATGTGGTAGGAATGCCCTAGAGTCCAAACCATTTGGCGAGAGCTGTTCCTATTGCTGAGCACCCTGCTGACCGAACAGATCTCGCTCACACCAGCCCAGGCATTGTTGCATGAGACGGTCCCAAGACTAAACCCACACATAAACACTTTTATTCGATTTTATGTACCACTACAAGAATAGCTATAGCTAAATATTGGAAAAATGAGACACCGACGTGGACAGAGGTCCTTAATAGAATACAGATGGTTTATTTAATGTACGAGACAGCAGCTTATATACAGGACACAGGGCCTACGTTCCAGAAGATCTGGTTTTACTGGATAACTAAAGGGGACGTAGAAATAAGGTAGGAAGGAAGACAAGGATTCCTTTAGAGGAAGATAGTTGCTGATCTAACATGAGAGATTATTTAATATAAGGAAAATTGATGAGGAAGCTATTAATAGCAATATAAATGAGATAAAAGGCGTGAGGTACCCGTGACTCCATTAGTTTAATTTATGTTATGAGAAATGTTGAGTTTTGTTTATTTGTTTTAATTAGATTTACGATAAAGCTAAAGTTATGTGAATCTGACCCCCCATGATTAGTTACTTCTAACAAAGAGTCATATAGCCAAGGATGTATAAAAGAAGTAATGGAAGGAAAAAGATGAAAAGGGGAGAAACCTCCATATACACTGAAACAGACTACAACATAGATAGCAGCATAATTTAATTGGAGATATCTTATGGACATGAGGATAAAAGTAAATACAGAGGGTTTTCATCGGAAACTCTGCTCAAGGAACTGTCTTCAGCTGAGAACCATACGTACCTCAGTATATAATTATGAGTAAGGTACTCTTTATCATGCTGCCGAATGTTTTTCTCTATTTTTTTTTTTGTACTTTTCTTTGTGCTTGCTTAATGTATCCTACATGTGATGTATCTGAAGTGTAATGAGGAGGTTTGTGGTTTAATAAAAAATATTTTATCTAAAAATATTACAACAATTTTAAGCTACTTACACCTAATCTAAGCCCCCTAATAAAATAACAAACCCCCCAAAATAAAAAAATGCCCTACCCTATTCTAAATTAAAAAAGTTCAAAGCTCTTTTACCTTACCAGCCCTTAAAAGGGCCATTTGTGGGGCATGCCCCAAAGAAAACTGCTCTTTTGCCTGTAAAAGAAAAATACAACCCCCCCAACATTAAAACCCACCACCCACATACCCCTAATCTAACCCAAACTCCCCTTAAAATAACCTAACACTAATCCCCTGAAGATCATCCTACCTTGAGTCGTCTTCACTCAGCCGAGCAGCGATGGAACCGAAGTGGACATCCGGAGCGGAAGAAGTTATCCTCCAAGCGGCGCTAAAGATATCTTCCATCCGATGAAGTGATCCTCCAAGCGGCGCTGAAGAAGTCTTCTATCCGGGCGATGTCATCTTCCAAGAGGCGCTGAAGAAGTCTTCTATCCGGGCGATGTCATCTTCCAAGCCGGGTCTTCAATCTTCATCCCGCCGACGCGGAACATCCTTCTTTACCGACGGACTACCGACGAATGAAGGCTCCTTTAAGGGACGTCATCCAAGATGGCGTCCCTTCAATTCCGATTGGCTGATAGGATTCTATCAGCCAATCGGAATTAAGGTAGGAAAAATCTGATTGGCTGATTGAATCAGCCAATCAGATTCAAGTTCAATCCGATTGGCTGATCCAATCAGCCAATCAGATTGAGCTCGCATTCTATTGGCTGTTCCGATCAGCCAATAGAATGCGAGCTCAATCTGATTGGCTGATTCATTCAGCCAATCAGATTTTTCCTACCTTAATTCCGATTGGCTGATAGAATCCTATCAGCCAATCGGAATTGAAGGGACGCCATCTTGGATGACGTCTCTTAAAGGAGCCTTCATTCGTCTGTAGTCCGTCGGTAAAGAAGGATGTTCCGCGTCGGCAGGATGAAGATTGAAGACCCGGCTTGGAAGATGACATCGCCCGGATAGAAGACTTCTTCAGCGCCTCTTGGAAGTTGACATTGCCCGGATAGAAGACTTCTTCAGTGCCGCTTGGAGGATCACTTCATCGGATGGAAGATTTCTTCAGCGCCGCTTGGAGGATAACTTCTTCCGCTCCGGATGTCCACTTCGGTTCCATCGCTGCTCGGCTGAGTGAAGACGACTCAAGGTAGGATGATCTTCAGGGGATTAGTGTTAGGTTATTTTAAGGGGGGTTTGGGTTAGATTAGGGGTATGTGGGTGGTGGGTTTTAATGTTGGGGGGGTTGTATTTTTCTTTTACAGGCAAAAGAGCAGTTTTCTTTGGGGCATGCCCCACAAATGGCCCTTTTAGGGGCGGGTAAGGTAAAAGAGCTTTGAACTTTTTTAATTTAGAATAGGGTAGGGCATTTTTTTATTTTGGGGGGTTTGTTATTTTATTAGGGGGCTTAGATTAGGTGTAAGTAGCTTAAATGGTTGTAATATTTTTAACATGTTTGTAACTTATATTTTTTATTTTTTGTAACTTAGCTTTTTTTATTTTTTGTACTTTAGTTAGTTTATGTAATTGTATTTAATTGTAGTTATTTGTAGTTAATTTATTTAATTAATGTAATGATAGTGTAGTGTTAGGTTTAATTGTAACTTAGGTTAAGATTTATTTTACAGGTAATTTTGTATTTCTTTTAGCTAGGTAGTTATTAAATAGTTAATAACTATTTAATAACTATTCTAACTAGCTAAAATAAATAAAAAGTTACCTGTAAAATAAATATAAATCCTAAGATAGCTACAATGTAATTATTAATTATATTGTAGCTATCTTAGGGTTTATTTTACAGGTAAGCATTTAGTTTTAAATAGGAATAATTTATTTAAGTATAGTGTAGTGTTAGGTGTAATTGTAACTTAGGTTAGTTTTTATTTTACAGGTAAATTTCTCTTTATTTTAGCTAGGTAAGCTATTAAATAGTTAATAACTATTTAATAGCTATTGTACCTAGTTAAAATAAATTGAAAGTTACCTGTAAAATAAAAATAAATCCTAAAATAGCTACAATATAATTATTATTTATATTGTAGCTATATTAGGGTTTATTTTACAGGTAAGTATTTAGTTTTAAATAGGATTAACTTAGTTAATAAGAGAAATATTATTTAGATTTATTTAATTAATATTTAAGTTAGGGGGGTGTTAGGGTTAGTGTTAGACTTAGGTTTAGGGGTTAATAATTTTATTACAGTGGCGGCGGTGTAGTGGGGGGCAGGATAGGGGTTAATAAATTTATTATAGGTGGCGACGGTGTAGGGGGGGCTGGATAGGGGTTAATACATTTAATATAGGTTGCGGCGGGTTCAGGGAGCGGCGGTTTAGGGGTTAAACTATTTATTTATTTGCTGCGAGGTGCGGGATCAGCAGGATAGGGGTTAATAACTTTATTATAGAGGGCGGCGGTATGAGGGGCATGATAGGGGTTACTAGGTATAATGTAGGTGGCGGTGGGCTCTGGGAGCGGCGGTTTAGGGGTTAAGACATTTATTATAGTTGCGGTGGGCTCCGGGAGCGGCAGTTTAGGGGTTAATATGTATAGAGTAGCTTGCGGTGGGCTCCGGGAGCGGCGGTTTAGGGGTTAAACACTTTATTTAGTTGCGGCAGTGTAGGGGGGGTCAGATTAGTGGTGTTTAGACTCGGGGTACATGTTAGGGTGTTAGGTGTAGACAGCTCCCATAGGAATGAATGGGATGTCTGTCAGCAGCGAACTTGTACTTTCGCTATGGTCAGACTCCCATTGATTCCTATGGGATCCGCCGCCTCCAGGGCGGCGGTTTGAAAACCAGGTACGCTGGGCAGTAAAAGTGCCGAGCGTACCTGCTAGTTTTTTGATAACTAGCAAAAGTAGTCAGATTGTGCCGCACTTGTGTGCGGAACATCTGGAGTGACGTAAGAATCGATCTGTGTCGGACTGAGTCCGGCGGATCGAAGTTTATGTCACAAAATTCTACTTTTGCCGGGATCTACCCTTTGATAACTAAGGTGAATCAGCCTCGCCACAAATACGCTGCGGAATTCCAGTGTATTTGAGGTTGACGGCTTGATAACTACCCCCCAATGTGCGGTATTGGTTATCACGTGCGATATTGTAAGTTCAGCTTTTTGTGTGTATCGGGTTAGCATGTGAGAGATAACTTTTTACTTTCAACTTGTAATGTGAGCGCAACCTGCTTACTTCTAGGGCAGTTAGCGTGAGAGCAAAAGCGCTAAATAGTACTCCACTCGTAATCTGGCCCTTTATCTAGAGAGGTTATACCGTACTTACACTGGAAAACAAGATTTTTCCTAGATGATGGACTACTATTGGTCAGTGATGCTACAAAAAAATTATATTTTACACACATTATTAAGGCTTTCCATTCTACCTTGAGATTGAAATAGTATTACTTTATACATCATTAAAATATATGTCATTAGTAATTAATTAAATAAATAAATAAATAAATAAAGGGGTCACTCCCATGATAGGCTACAGGAGAAACACCAGTCTTAGGGACCTGTTGGTTAAAATAGGTGCAGTGAAGTGCTATGAAGACCAAAATTACCATAAAAGGATGTTATAGATGCTGTGTGACATGAAATTGTACTTACTGCTACAAAGTGATTTCATCATCCCCATAACAATAAGATTTATAGCATTTCGATTTTCACTTACCTATACTACTAGTCATGTTATATATTTATTGATTTGTCCATGTGCCAAACATTATGTTGCCAAAATGAAGGGTACTCTAAGAGAGCACATGGCCAATCATAGAAATGCAATCAGAAAGGCTTTAAAAATGGCCATTTTGCACAACCTATGATGTGACATTGGTCACAAGCTGGGCATCCAACTGCATCCATGAAAAATATTATTATTATTATTTGTATTATTATCAGTTATTTGTAGAGCGCCAACGGGTTCCCGCAGCACTAAGATTATCATCATAGACAACATAATTAAACTTAGTGGAGGTAGTGACCAGACTTCCTACCTAAAAGGGAAGCCAAATAAAAACCATGCCTGACTTAAAGTGTTTGTATTGCTGATTAAATATAATAAGGATGATATCTGGTATCCTGATTATTCTTGTGCTCTACTTATAATGATACACCTTCAATCCATTAAAGTTTGAGATGTCTAGTGATGATCTAGCTCCTGGGGTTTCTCACAGGGTTGGATGGAGAGGGTGAGGGTCCTTCCTTTGCCTTTATAGTCCCTTATCTAAATGTAGTGAGACAATAGGCTGAACACACGTATATATATATATATATATATATATATATATATATATATACATATATATACAACTGTGACTTTTCTCAGTGTAAGTGCACTAGGATACCATACAGTAAATTCAATAAAGTCAATAAATTGTACTGTTTAGAACAGTAGATTATTGCAGCTCCTAGTGCAATGGGAGAAAGACCGAGAGAGAGAGGTAAGAGGTTAATTAACCCTTCTTGTGGATAAAGACCTGCGTGGTAATTTGATCCTTATATGATCAAAAAAAAAATCAGGATTTGTGACCAAATAACCAGATCAACTATTTTTGATGTATTGGAAAATTAACTTCCCTTCTCCAGAACAAAAGGAAAGGTGACAATATATCAATTTTATACAAATCAAATTCACTTTCTCTACTGTCCAAAAGGAGTCAAACAAACCTATATCCAGAAAACATACTGTGTGCATCAATCTGTGACATCACCCAGTGATGTCACTTCTGGTTCTTCAGCAACAAAAATTCTTAATTCTATGGGGACGAATTATCAAGCTCCGAAAGGCTCGCCAGAAACACAAGTTATGAAGCAGCGGTCCGCCTGCTCTGAGGCAGCAGACAGACATCGCTAGAAATCTACCCGATCGAATACGATCAGGTTGATTGACACCATGTGCAATATTGATGTGTATAAAATCTAATTCAGAAGAGGTAAATATATAATTTGTGCAATGATGTTTAATTACAACACTCAGATTGAGATCACATAACCATTGTCATGGTTACTTGTGTATAAACAAAATAAAACAATATTCACAATTCTGTGATCCGTGCAGTAATGTGTAATTAAAACACCCTAGTTGTTACACATGACTAGTCATCACGGTACCAAAGATAGATCATCGTTTACAACTACTTAATCGTAAGTAAATAAACCCCAGTAGTGGCTATTGGAATGTAAAGACATATTCCATTGCTCACATAAAATAATTCATAATGGCTAAATAACATTCATACTTCTATCTTCCATTGCCATTATAGCCCCTTATGTAAATGTAGTGAGATAATAGGCTGAACTTTAATAAACTACAATTGTACTGTTTAGTAACAATAGATTCCTGCAGCCAATCTCTCTCTATATATATATATATATATATATATATAAAAAGAAAAATAAGATAATTGGGCGCTATGAGAGGAAGGATATCAAATGCTATCAAACCAGAAACATGAAAGAATATTTTACAATAATAATAAATAGTTCAATAAATTAATTCAGAAGAGTAAAATAGCTGCTGCTTAAACCCAAGGCTTGGAACAGTGGAGTACCCAGCTCCAAAGTACTTTGCTTGAAAATGTAGACAAAATGGGTATGGGAAAGCTCTGTTAGAAAACTCTTTAGAATCAAAAAATCTAAATATTGACATAAACAATATAAATCTAAGATGAATAAATAAAACTATACATACAGATAGTTACTGTATTATAGGCTAAGGCCGCAAAATGTGCACTTTAGCCACATACAAATAATCAATTATTCACTAAAAAAATTAATGTTTCTGTGTAAATTATTATTAAAAGATTGTTTTATAAATGGATGAGAACAGTCTCTGGGATAAAAAAAAAAGTCTCAGTGTGAAAGAGAAACAGTGCTCCAGATGTGTCCAAAAAAGCAACTGGTTAAAGGAGTCATCCCAAATGTGTGAAAAAGATATCTACTTACAAGTCTTAACCTCAATCCATATGAGGTAAATAAGCAGCATCTAGGATAGCCTGGGTATGACACTGCAAACGATATCCGCCGCCAGTTCCGTAAAGAACTTGCAGGCTGCTGACTTCATTGCTTCTTGTAGTGTGGTATGAAGTGAGAAACTTCCCTCCAAGCGTGAGTGGAATATATAAAAAGAAAACAGAAACACTTGAGGTAGCTTCCAACATCCCACGGTGCCCCAACAGAATATGCTTACATTAGGAACCCAAATGGATGACCAAATCCAGCTTAAAGAATGAACCTCATATGTACAGCAACAGGAAGCTATTGTGGTTTGTTTCAGGTTAAAGCTCTTATTAAAAGTTATAACAATTTGCCAAAAAGTAAAATACAAGTAAATAAATAAATAAAATCACAAATCAATGTGCATAAATCCAAGGACACTCTAAACTAAGTGTCCATTAATCTAACGCGTTTCGAAGGTAAATGTAATTCTCCCTTCTTCATCAGAGGTGTTTGGTATACTGAAGCCCTGTGCTTTTTAAACTGGAGGATGCGGCACTCCCCAAGGCTGTCAGCGCATCGGATTGGCTTGTCTTGATCACGTGTAGCGCTCCAGCTGTCAATCAGCTGGTTCAACACGTATGGATGCTACACAAAACTGTCAATTTCAATAGCGGACTGGAGTGAGGGACTGCTATTGATGTATGTGTGTGCTTCTATTCATGTGTTAGTGCACAGGAGTACATTAATTCTTCATGTGCGCTTACCCAACATGAGTTATATTATGGTGCATTATGTATTTATTAAATATAAATTATTGAATAATATTAATAATTAATGTAAATGATTATTACAGATGTACTAAAATATTTTTAAAAAATCATTATATATAAATATATTTATCGTGTGAATGATAATGTTACGAGCCACTTGTAATTTAGCCCAGTGAGTTTGATTTTGTATAGATTTGATATATTGTCACCTTTCACTTTGTTCTGAAGAAGGGAATTTAATTCCTTGAAGCGTCAATAAATAGTTTATTATTTGGTCACAGGAGGGTGGTTAAAGTGATTGTAAACTTTAAAAACTAATTAAAGGCAAATATATATAATACTCTTAAAAACAGGGGCACATCGATGTTGATCTGGCTTCTTCCAATCGTTTTGTGCCCCCTTTGGCGACCAGCTCGTGGGGCATGCAATGATTGGAGTAAGTCAGATTCGTCATTGATCTGCTAAAGAAAGCAGCAGGTGTGGGCGGAGGATCGGAGATATGATTACCATAAGGCAAAGGTAAGTATTTTTAAAAATAAGCATCATTGTAAACTTTAATGAATTAATGAAGGGATTTTGTTATAGTATCTATCTATCTATCTATCTATCTTTCTATAATCTATCTATCTATCTATCTATCTATCTATCTATCATCTATCTATCTATGTATCTATCTATCTATCTATCTATCATTTATCTATCTTTTCATCTATCTATCATCTATCTATCATCTATCTATCCATCATCTATCTATCTATCTATCATTATCTATCTTTTCATCTATCTATCTATCTATCTATCTATCCATCATCTATCTATCTATCTATCTATCTATCTATCTATCTATCTATCTATCTATCTATCATCATCTATCACCTATCTATCTATCTATCTATCCATCTATCTATCTATCTATCTATCTATCTATCTATCTATCTATCATATATCACCTATCTATCTATCTATCATCTATCCTTCTATCTATCTATCTATCTATCTATCTATCTATCTATCTATCTATCTATCTATCTATCACATATCTATCTATCTATTATCTATTTATCTATCTATCTATTATCTATCTATCATCTATCACATATCTATCGATCTATCTATCTATTATCTATCTATCCATCCATCCATATATCTATCTATCATCATCACCTATCTATCTATCTATCTATCTATCTATCTATCTATCTATCATCTATCACCTATCTATCATCTATCTATTAATCTAATTTTCTATCTATCTATCATCTATCTATCTATCCATCTATCTATTAATCTATCTATCTATCTTATCTATTTATCTATCTATATATCCATCTATCTATGTATCCATCCATCTTTCTGTCTGTCTGTCTCTCTCTCTATATCTATCTATCTATCCATCTATCTATGTATCCATCCATCTTTCTGTCTGTCTGTCTGTCTCTCTCTCTATATCTATCTATCTATCTATCTATCCATCTATCTATGTATCCATCCATCTTTCTGTCTGTCTGTCTGTCTGTCTCTCTCTCTCTATATATCTATCTATCTATCTATCTATCTATATATCTATATATTCATCTATCTATGTATCCATCCATCTTTCTGTCTGTCTGTCTCTCTCTCTATGTCTATCTATCTATCTATCTATCTATCTATCTATCCATCTATCCATCTATCTATTATCTATCTGGACATTTAGTCCCAGGGATCTAGATAGATACCAAAGATATACAAGAGAGAGAGGACCATTTGTGTATGTATGTCCCATTTACCGTGCAGCACTTCAGCTGTTAAGATGTTTTAAAAAAAACTGATGACAATATATTTTCAGTTACTATTAAGGCTTTGTCATGTATACTCTTTTTTTCCTTCCAACACCTTAAAAGAGAAGTTCCCTTTTTCTTTTTTTTTTTTTTGTAAAAAGAGAACCATAAATAGCTCCCACGGCTTCTTAATTTTCAGGCGCACATCCCAGGAAACTCAAAATGTGATTGAAAATTACAGCCATTTCATTTTAATATTGGTGTCATATGCTGACGTTTGTGGGATTAAGCTGAAAAGCCACTTCTTTTCATGTTGTTCCCACATGCAGAGCAGGCCTCTTACATTTTTGTTGGCTGCTAACTTGCTAAGCGTTTTTTGGCAGGGTGTAGTTCTGGACAAACGCCATGCTTGCAAACTCTTCCAGATACAGCACAGCCCAAGGGACTGAAGATCAATGGGTTTACTTATCTGGTGAAATTCCCTTCCTCTCTATTACCATTAGAAAGATTTTGCTGCACTGAAACGCAACACCAGAAGTGTTTGAACCTCCTTCAACAAACTTCATTTCACTTATTGTACCTAATTTATTTATAGACATGTTGTGTTTGCATTGAATGCAACTGGAAATCTTTCATTTTAGTCACAAAATCCAACATTTCCTGTATTTTATGCAATTGACAAGACTGTGATAAAACATTTTTCATTGTCTTCTGGTAATCTCTTACTCAGAGGACACTTAACGCTTTCTATGGGCAGAGTTGGGTGCATTTTTTTATTGAGTAGATCACAATCCTTTAAAAAACTTATCAAATGATTTATCTACAAAAATCCACATTGAGGCCCATTTATTAAGCTATATATGGAGCTTGTGGGCCCGTGTTTCTAAAGACTGTTGCTCCATAACCCTGTCCGCCTGCGAATTGCCACAATTCGATTGGGTTGATTGACACCTCCCTGCTTGTGGCCCATTGGCCGCGAGTCTTCAGGGGGCAGCGTTGCACCAGCAGTTCTTGTGAGCTGCTCGTGCAATGCTGAATACAGAGAGCGTATTGCTCTCCGCATTCAGCGAGGTCTTGCGGACCTGATCCACACTGTTGGATCAGGTCCGTAAGATCTTTGATACATAGGCCCCTTAGACTTTAATAGTGATTTTCTAAAGATAAGGACGCTTATGTTTGTTTCTTAAAGGGACATGAAACCAAATATTTTTCTTTCATGATTCAGACAGAGCATGCAATTTTAAAAAAAAGTTTCTAATTTACTTCTATTGTAAATTTGTTCTCATGTTATTCTTTGTTAAAGATATATCTAGATAGGTAGTTTGCAGATGTCTGGGGCACGACATGACAGGAAAAAGTGCTGCCATCTAGTGCTCTTGCTAGATTGTTGTAAAACATTGTTGTAAAACTGCTGCCATATAGTGCTGCAGACACGTGCACACTCCTGAACTTACCTGTCTTCTTTTCAACAAAGGATAACAAAAAACAAAGAATGTTTGAAAATAGAAATGGAATGGAATGTTGTTTAAAATGGTATGCTCTATTTGATTCATGAAAGAATGTGGGGTTTTATATCCCTTTAAATGTTCTTAAAGGGATATAAAACTGCTGGGCACAACTACCATAGCATGGTTACTAGTCACCATTATATTTTTTGCTTCTGCTTCAGCAACTGTCTTCAAAGCCACTCGCTTATTTTAACCCCTTACTGGTGCCAGCTGGTAAAATTCTAAATTGTCATACTGGGCATTACCATCTTGGAGCTTAGCTATTTTTTCACTCTGTGACAGAAACAGTGTGCACTCTTAGATCAGCATTGCTGACAGCCTTGTGCACTTCTGGTTAGCAAGCATGATAAAGAATGTGAGCTTTACATCTTTTTTGCAGTGGCTGCATTGCTCTATATTATTTATGTTACTTTTTTAATACGTATGTAACTTTTTAAACTGTGTATAATAAAAATGCACAAACGTATACCTCCAACTCCCAAAGCGCATGATCTAAACATGAAAAAAGCCATGAAAATCACTGATCGGTGAATATTACAAACCGCTGTCGTAGGGTGCAAGAATATATAAGCGCTAAGATAGAGGTGCCCAAGAGTTGTAGTAACCATTTGTTTTGGCAGCCGCATCCAACAGTAATGCCCCATTAATGGGAACAATCTGTTTAAAAAAGGTTCCTACATGATTTTAAGAATAAAGTTTAAGATTTACCCAACATACTTTAGAAAAATATAATGAAACATGATATTGGAAGTGTAAGAAAAGAATGAGCTTTTGCACGTGTAAAATTGACACAAACGGGTAGAGTTAACAAGCAGCGGATGGTGCTTTCTACGCCCGATGTTTCCGGCTCACCTGAAATGTAAGTTAAGAAGCAGCGATCGTAAAACCGCTGCTCCTTATCTTCTCCACCACCTAAAAGGTCTGATACGATCGGGGTGATTGACACCCCCTGCTAGTGGTTTATTGGCCGCAAATGTGCAGGGGCTGCATTGCACAAGCATTTCACAAGAAATGCTTGTGCAATGTTACATGCCGTCAGTGTATGCTCTCAGCATTTAGCGATGTTGGGCGGACATGATTTGCTACAGCGAATCATGTCCGTCCGGCACTTGTTAAATCTATGCTTGTAAGATGCTTGTTGATTAAATATATTAAATATGAAATTTAACATTTATATATTTATTTACTTTTTAAAATATTTTATGGGTTTGAACATTGTTTAGCATGCTCATGAAAGAACATCAATTCAACTATCAGGAATAACAAATTATCATTTAAAAAAGCTCACAAGAATAACTGATTGGCTGATAAAGGCATCTTCCACAGATCCATAGTTACATAGGATCATAGTTACATAGGAACAAGTCTCATATAGATTGTTATATTTTCATTTCAGGGACATTCCAAAATAAAAACCAAAAAATCTGTAGTACATTGTATATACCTTTTTTTTCAATTTAAAAAAGAGAATTCTTAACATGAGCAACATGAAAGCTAAGGAATTTGACCCCAGTTATGAACGGATGCAAGTAGAAAAAAAGGGGTTGAATTACTGTGGGTATATTGTGTCAACAGTGGAGTAAAAGCAGGCTAAGTAAAAAAAAGTCTGCGCATGAGCTTTCATGCACTTGAATTAGGTCCAGTGTTGAGTAGTAGCTGTTGCAACATTTACAAAGATGACCAAGATGACCCACAGATCACCTGTTGGGAATTTTAGTTTCTGTACAAGCTGAGCCCTAGCCTTCTCAATCATGGGTGTCCAGATGTATGGGTAAGAATGGGCTAAAGCCCACCTGATATTTTGCATATTATACAAAAGCACCTATTGGAGCCACTCTTCTGATGCTGGTGAAACACCATTTTTAAAATGATATGCAGTTCATATGTACAACAAGCAATGTGCTTTCACAATGCTCTTTAGAGTGACCTTTTTTAACATTTATTTTTGAAGCTTAGGGATTCTTCCTAACCCATCCACCTCCCTGATACCCCCAAAAAGCTCTCTAAACCTTCCGCCTTCCACTGTTCCTCTCCATCTTTGTTACTGGCAACCAGCATTGAACCACCCACTCGCATCCCTCCTTTCTCTTACAATGGCACTACTGCAAGATTGTTATAGAGAATGACACAGGCAGTATCACTATCTGTAACAATCAGAGATCTGGCTTCATATTGTAGGGGGATCATGATGAGATGCATTCTGCCCCTGGTTGTGGCTACTGCTGTCAAAGCTGACAACAAAACCACAACCTGCACCTCTGAACTGGACGTAGGTACTACATCAACACATTAAGCTGGGCAAAGTACTGTGTGATGTAGTACCTACATCAAAAAGGTGAAACTCACTCAATTAGCAAAAAAAGGGGAGAGGACAAATGTGTGTCAGTCATACTGGTTTTCCATTGGTCTTTCATTGCATCATTTGAGAGAAGAAGTTAAATGGACAGTAAAGTCAAAATTAAACTGTCAAATAAAGCACAATTTTAAACAACTTTCCAATTTACGTTTGTTATCAGATTTGCGCTGCATCAGCAATGCACTACTGGGAGCCAGCTGAACACATCTTGGGATCCAATGACAAGAGACATATGTGCAACCACCAATCACAAGCTAGTTCCCAAGAGTGTGTTGATGGCTGCTCCTGAGCCTAGCTATGTATGCACTTCAACAAGGATAATTAGAGAAAGAACCCAATTTCTTTTAAAAGAAGTACATTGGAAAGTTATTTAAAATGACATGCTTTATTTGAAAGTTTAAATTTGACTTTACTGTCACTTTAATTTCTTCTCTCAAATGATGTCATGAAAGACCAATGAAAAACAAGCATGACTGGGACACATCTGAATTGGGTCATTTATTTTACTGTTGCATCTCGAGAAAATTAATTTAGTTTTCGGGGGGATTTTTTTCCCAGGTTTAGTGGTGCACTGGTGTCATGGCTATGGCAATAGGTTGAACAAAAGGTTAAAAATACTTTATATTTCAAGCCAATCTAAAAAAAATTCTATCCATTTAAGAGTTAATGTTAAACTAATCCATCATCATTCCTGCATGAAAATAGGTCCATTACGATTTCAAATCATAATTCTAAAGATTCATAGCGCTCTGTCTATGTAGTATTATAACAAGGTGTCCTGACATAAAAATACAGATAAACAAGAATCTAACATTACTTGGACAAACCCTGACATAGTTTATATTTTAAATTACTGAGTTTTTGGCATCTATTTCATACCCTTAATAAAAAAGTGATGACATTATATTAAATCATATATGCCTGAGGCATCAATCTATTAAATAAAATATCTTGTTTTTACACATTGAATTATTAAAAACAAAGAACAAAAAAAACCCTACAGAATACTTCTACAAATAAATCACTGGGTATTCTGGCAAGGGAAGGGTTAGTAAGCTTGTTTAAGACTAGAATTGTTTGTTTTAGGATGGCCCAAGTGGTTGATTATCTCAGCAAAACTGCTGGGGCCTGGACTCAATTTGTGTATGCCAATTCTCTCAGTCTGGAGTCTTGCTTTGCTTTCCATACCAGTCCTATCTGTGGCAGTTCGTGACTCAACAAGACCTCACACAGCTGCAAGATGCTGGAAGCCTTTGCCTATGAATTCCTGCTTTAGACTTCATTTTCTCAGCCTGGTTCCTATTAAGCTTTGTGGCTTTCCAACTATTCTCTGACTTAAAATCACTGTCCAAGAAATGGAATGGTTGAATGTTAAAGGGACACTGACATAAAAACACAATTCTGTTACATTTCAGGTTAAATGGCTCTTAGCTAGTCACCTTCCCTTATTCTTAGGATCTCTGCAAGCTTATAATCAGTATAATAAAAGTATGTTTGTGGTTCTTATGGTGTGAAAGTGTATAATGTACAAATATGCTAGTGTTACTTGTATCTAGCATGTTAGGAGCAAAGAATAAAAGTCTGTTAGTTCTAAAGGTGAAGAAAAGTTATACCACCCTTAGTTTCCTCTTAGTCTATCAGGAAAGGCTCCAAAGTAAGTTTCCAATACATTTTTATAACAGTTGGAGATCACAGATACAAATTGTAAATATTTTTTTAAGTTTTTAACATTTTTATTACTTGCAGACGTATTTTTTTTTGTTTTGCTTTTTAACATTCTACATTTATGTATAGTACCACACTTAAAACACAAAAAAATATTAAATATCAATACTATTGTTTGTTTTTCTCTTCTCTTTAACATTGTGGAATTAGCTTCAGAAAAACAAAATAGAAGCAATTCCATATTCCATAAGATAAAACAATCAACAAAATAACACTTGGATGTAGAATTAATTAAACAGAGAGAGCATCAGAAAAATATCTTCCAACCTCTCATAAAACCAGCTACCCAAAATAATAGCCATAAATAAAACACAAAACAATAAAACCGAACTCTAAAAGCCAAAGCACTCTATTTTAATACATTTTTTACAATAGTAGTAAAAATGTGGTGGTAAAAATAGGTGGTGGCTCTCCCACCTTTTCCCTGGGCTTGACAGCTTCAAGTTTGCCATATAACATAAAGAAAACCAACTCTTAATTATTAAATCATAAATAACAGTAAATAAATTAGTGCATCCTCTCTAGGATCCACTATTCAATAAAAGTAAGGCACACTTATACTGAATTAGATGCAATGCACAGACCACAAAATATGTAAACATTATAAGTATGCCAATAAAGGTGACTACAGGTGTGTAGATCACAAGCACCAAAATCCCCTTTGAACGACCCTCAGTCACCTCATTCTACAAAAAGCTCTGAATTAACCTTTACATACAGCAGACATCTAGAAGAAACACAAATGTAGGCACCACATAATGTATTATATGGAAATCATGTAATCCCAACACAAAAATCCCTTCTGTTGGCTACTCACGTATTTTAGGCCACCAAAAGAATGGTGACTATGTGTATGCAAGACCCTCTGAGTTGTCCAACTAATTCACTTCGGACAAACAGTAGCCAATTTTCAGCAAAAAATATTTTTATTAAGAATTTCTATATACAAAAAATATAGTAATATAAAAAGATTCAAAGGAATATGATGATAAATTGAATATGGAAACTCTTGATAGAACAGACACATTTCAGTAGGAATTAATTCAGAAAAAGAAGATTTAGTGTGGCCACCATTGCTCTAGTGCACCCTTTTCTTTCCATGGATATCGCGACCATGCTAAATAGAGCTAAATATTACACGTTGAAAGTTAGGGTTGCGCTTAAGCGAAATACGAAATAGCTCTAGAAGAATTAATGTAACCCGAAACCTAAAGTAAAGTGTAAGGGTTAATTTTTTTTAATAAAAACAACAGATGTAAAACATTAAAATAAGGTAAAAGAGATGAACAGGAAAAATGTGAGCAGAAAGTGTAACAGATAAAGCTAGACTACAGTCCTGTGTTTAGAGCCCAAAGAAATAGTATAGGTTACATACAGTGAGGATGAGACTATGACGTCCAGATGTATATTTGTATACTCTTTTGCACACTACAGATCCAGCCCTCACACGCCTGCACCATGCACAGGTACAATATGGGTAGAGGATCTACGTAGCATAAGCGACCTGTGACTGTACACCTTATTCAGGTTAGTGTCAGCACAACAGGCAAAAAAGAGTAAAGGCAGAAGCGAGACAAACAAAACAGGCTATATATCTTGTATAGACGTATAGGTTCTTCACTCACCCTGATGTTGGATTCCAAATTCCAGTTCGAAATTGACCCTTAGCTATGCCGCTAAAAACATTGCCTAGGGTGATTACTTTTGGCATGGAGCAGACTGTTACTGGCAATTGGCTTCCTGAAAAGTGAAGAGACAACTCTGTTCTCTTGGGGCAGGCCTTTGAGGGAAATATCCAAAAAGGAGATAGTGTCTTTGCACCACTGATAGGTAAATTGAATACCAACATCATTGGCATTGAGACCTTCTACAAACATTTTTGCCATCTCTGGGTCAGCTGACCATATCATAAGCAGATCATCAATATAACGAACATACTTGATGATGTGCCTTGATGGAAGGGCGTCACTACCTCCATAGACGTGGGTCCTCTCCCACCAACCCATAAAGAGATTGGCGTACGAGGAGGCAAATTTAGCCCCCATAGTGGTCCCATGCCTCTGGAGGTAGTAACGGCCTTGAAACATGAAAAAATTGTGCTCCAAAAGGAACTTAACTGAATGCATAACAAACTCCTTCATCTCTGCTGAGAGATCTGTGAAGAGATCCAAATAAAACTCAATGGCTCTCAGACCATATGAGTGAGGGAGAGGAGTACAGCAAAACAACATCAACTGTTAACCAGCTGTACTCCTCTCACCATATCACATCTTCCATCACACATATGGCCGGCCTGGGTAGTATCCCTTATACAGCTTGGCAACCTGGGAACCAATGGTTGCAGGAAGTGGTCCACCCATTTTGATAACGGTTTCATTAGGGAACCAATGCCAGCAATGATTGCTCTACCCTTAACGTTAGTAGTGCTCTTGTGTACCTTAGGGAGGTGCTGGAAGATGGGAACAATCAGATTTTTAACCACTAGGTGATTCGCTGACACATAGTCCATTAGTAGTTAGATGTATAATGTTTAATCGCTAAAATAGCCCACATAAAGAGTGGATAAATATTTAAAGCAAATCCAGTGGTAATTATGTATAAAGCTGATCAAAACTAACCAAATGGAGTATATGATCTAGGAACCTAGCTCCTATCACCTATCACTGTAGATTTGAAACTAATATAGAAACTTGATGGGCATATATAGATATGTCATAAAGAAATCGGTGTATAAGTATTCAGGGTTTATATCATCACCAATCTGAACTACTATTTACTAAAGGGCAAAGGACAAATAATCAGCATTTATATAGAGAAAAGTGAATAATGCTTATAGCAAATAGTGCCAGGGATATTACATTCTGGGTAACTAAGAATAGTATAGATAAACTAGACTCAAAAAACATTTCTCAGCAGATATATGGGCGATACATAAAAAAAACTTGAAAGGCATATGTTAATATATATGGTGAAGTGAATGATGTATACTAATGGTCGTTTAAAGGGGGCAAGGTGCAAATAGTCAACTAATAAGATGACATACCCTGTCATTAAGTAAAGTGATACCCAATAATGATATCTATAGATGGTGGCACTTCTATCAGTAATATTTACATATGTACACATTAATTCAAAAGTTGGCTGGTATTATCTGTGCCAGTAGTTGATTATATCAAGCTCAGAATTGAAACCTACTGGTACCAAACAATTTAGTTTGAATATCCAGTAAGTATCTATCATCTCCTCTAGGAGTTTTATAGATCTGCTCAATGGCTTGCTATTTAAAGCTAGTCACATCCTGGTCATGTACATCCATAAAGTGTCTTGACAGTGCAGAGCATGGCCTTTCACTTGATATATACGACAGATGCTCCTTAACTCGTGTTCCCACCTCCCTAGTAGTTCTTACAATAAACACATCCTTTAGTGTCAAAGGTTTCACCTGTAAGACAAGACCTAAAACATCTACCAATCTGAATATAGTCACGTGAAGTGCATGAGCGCCTACCACATTTATATGTTCCATTGTGGTGTAACCATGAGCTACATGGTTTACCCTCTCTCAGTAGGCTAGGGGACAGTATATTACCAAGGGATGCAGCACATTTAACCACGAACATACATCCTCCTTCTACCTGATCTCTCAGTTTCTTATCCCCCATCAGTATTGGAAACATTTTCTCTATAATTTTACAGACCTCACTATACTGGTTGTAAAAAGAAGTTATACATTTTGGTTTAGTCTGCCTCACAGAAGCATCAACCCTCCTATCCTTAGTGTAAGTTAGGAGGGTAGTCCTATTAGTTTTACTAACCTCTTTATGGGCCCTATCCACCATCCCTTTTGGATAGCCCCTCTCCTTTAGCCTTTTTCTTAAGTCTCTGCTCTCCTCAAGAAACACATCTTCCTGGGTACAGTTGCGGCACACCCTTATAAATTGACCCTTAGCTATGCCGCTAAAAACATTGCCTAGGGTGATTACTTTTGGCATGGAGCAGACTGTTACTGGCAATTGGCTTCCTGAAAAGTGAAGAGACAACTCTGTTCTCTTGGGGCAGGCCTTTGAGGGAAATATCCAAAAAGGAGATAGTGTCTTTGCACCACTGATAGGTAAATTGAATACCAACATCATTGACATTGAGACCTTCTACAAACATTTTTGCCATCTCTGGGTCAGCTGACCATATCATAAGCAGATCATCAATATAACGAACATACTTGATGATGTGCCTTGATGGAAGGGCGTCACTACCTCCATAGACGTGGGTCCTCTCCCACCAACCAATAAAGAGATTGGCGTACGAGGAGGCAAATTTAGCCCCCATAGTGGTCCCATGCCTCTGGAGGTAGTAACGGCCTTGAAACATGAAAAAATTGTGCTCCAAAAGGAACTTAACTGAATGCACAACAAACTCCTTCATCTCTGCTGAGAGATCTGTGAAGAGATCCAAATAAAACTCAATGGCTCTCAGACCATATGAGTGAGGGAGAGGAGTACAGCAAAACAACATCAACTGTTAACCAGCTGTACTCCTCTCACCATATCACATCTTCCATCACACATATGGCCGGCCTGGGTAGTATCCCTTATACAGCTTGGCAACCTGGGGACCAATGGTTGCAGGAAGTGGTCCACCCATTTTGATAACGGTTTCATTAGGGAACCAATGCCAGCAATGATTGCTCTACCCTTGACGTTAGTAGTGCTCTTGTGTACCTTAGGGAGGTGGTGGAAGATGGGAACAATCAGATTTTTAACCACTAGGTGATTCGCTGACACATAGTCCATTAGTCCATCTTCCACCGCCTCATCAATCAGGTGACCCAGTTCCCCAGAGAACGTAGAGGTAGGATCCCCTGGAAGCAGGGAATAGGTATCAAGGTCGTTAAGTTGATGACAAGCCTCAGCCACATAGTCATCTGTGTCCATGACAATGACTCTGCCACCTTTATTCGACTGCTTAATGACATTATATATTGTCATTATTTTGTAAGTTAGTCAATGCTAATTTTTATTTTACAGTGAGATTATGTGGCCCAGCCCTTATGTTCATGGACAATTTGGTCAGGTCCTCCACCACTCTCTTATGGAAAACCTCAAGGGATTTACCCCTAGCATGAATGGGATAGAAGGATGATTTGGACTGGAGTTTTGGTATTGTCGTGGAAAGACAGTTTGTTACATCCCTCCCCTCATACTGTAGGCTCTCTAAAGATATCACAGCACACATATCCACAAAATCTAAATTATTGTGTGCATCATTTGCAGTGTAGGATTTATAATCTATATCACCAACCTCAGGATTAAGCCCTGAATCCGAAAAATATTTTTGGACCGTAAGGTCACAAATTAATTTGTTCACATAAACTATGGTCTGGAATAGATCAAAGCTTCTTGACGGTGTAAATCCAGACCATAGTTCAATACTTTATGCTCAGCTTCTGTTAAATGATACTTGGATATGTTTATTACCATATATACTGGTATTTGCTTTGTTTTTTGTTTTTCACTCTCTGCGGATACCTTGGGTTTACTTAATTCTCTACCTAAATAATTAGGGTTGGGTATATCCTGTCCCCCCCTCGAATTGATCCTGAGCCCCGTCAAAAACCTGCGGTTTAGATGCTTGGGAAATTATATGCCAAGGTTTAACTTTAGGTCTTGCTCCCTGGTTTATAGAGCTTTTCAAGATCCCTTTGGAGGAGCCACTAGCATGAGCAGTAGAATTAATGTGTTCTATCTGGTCATCTTCCCGAGCCATCAGGTCTTCACCTGAGCCCCCCTCAAAACTTGAGGCAAATCTATCCTCATCAGAGGCCTCCACCTCTGAATCTGAAAATGTAATTTTCTTGGGGAGCTCATGTGCTGAAACTGTTTGTCTCTGTCTGTTACCTCTATTGTAACAATATCCCTTTTTCTTATTCTTATTGTTATTACCATTACTCAAAGGGGTCTCCTGATTCACAGTACTAAACCAAGACTTGTTCCTTTTGCGGCGGCGCTACACATAAACATTGCCCAAAGTGTAATCTTTCTGGTCTTGCAAAAATTTTGTATTTTTGGTTTGTATGATCAATTTTTTAGATTCCTCTAAGGTATTCTTAAAAATTATTTCAAATCTCAGATAAATATCATATTCTCTGAACCTATCCATATCAGATTGTATATTAGCAAGTTTAGATTTAACTTCCAGTAATAACACATCTTTATATTCAATCAAAAGAGAAATTAAAGCAAGTGAACAGTCCGTAAGTGCCTGATTCCAGCGACTAATAAAGTCCTGATCCTTAACATCACAAGTTGGGAACTTATTCAACCTTAAACCCCTTGGTACCATCTTGAGTTGCAAATATTTATTTAAAATCCACTTATCCCACTTCAATTTCTGTTCTTTGAGTTTTAAGTTCTCATAATCCTGAAACAGGTCTCCAAGTTGAATTTTTGGGAGTCATATTTAAATACGTCCTCCAAATCCATCAAATCTAGATTGTCCTCATCAATCTCTTTAAAAAGTGAAGATTCCAACTCTTGTATATCCTCCATAGGTACTGACAGCGAGTCACCAACTGCCCTCTATATATTTATGCAAATCGATAGAGAACTTATGAGTCAAAAATAACAGCTTAATCACAAAACACTGCTACCCTGAGTCCTTATAATTAAGTAAATATGCTGCACATTTAATACAGGGATGGTAAGTGAAAAGAGATGAACAGGAGAAATGTGAGCAGAAAGTGTAACAGATAAAGCTAGATGACAGTCCAGTGTTTAGAGCCCAAAGAAATGGTATAGGTCACATACAGTGAGGATGAGACTATGTAGACCTTGACGTCCAGATATATATATGTATACTCCTTTGCACACTACAGATCCAGCCCTCACATGCCTGCACCCTGCACAGGTACAATATGGGTAGAGGATCTACGTAGCATAAGCGACCTGTGGCTGTACACCCTATTCAGGTTAGTGTCAGCACAAAAGGCAAAAAAGAGTAAAGGCAGAAGCGAGACAAACAAAACAGGCTATATATCTTGTATAGACGTATAGGTTCTTCAATCACCCTCACGTTGGATTCCAAATACCAGTTCGATAGTGACGGTCAACTTTATCCAGACCAGGTAACAGTATCACAAACTATCAGGTAAAGCGTTCCGGTGTAAATCCTTACTGAACGCTGATTCCTTGTGTATGATTTATGGTCATGTGACCGGAGGTAGGGCCCAATCACTCACATCTATGTCCTGACGTCATCTGTCAAGGGAAAATCTCATAGGGTAGTCAGTGAGTAAGCTGAACAGGTGAAAATAGAGGCTATGCAGGACAAAATAAAATAAGGTATTATCCTTATATACACACATTTTTAATAACAAAAAAATATCAAATTTATATTGATAGAAAATCAGCACTGAATAATTCCTTTCCAATTAATCATTCAAAAGGAATATTCTGAACAATTTGTTTCGGTATTCGGTTTGCTTAAAATTAACAGAAAACTGAATATTCGTTAGCATTTACATTTGTTTTCGTTACAGGAATACTTGAAATTCTTATGTTCTTCACTGTAAAAAAATGTATTTTATTTTAAAACATATATATATATATATATATATATATATATACACAATAAATGTGTGCGTGTGTGTGTATATATATATATATATATATATATATATATATATATGTATATCCGCATATATTCATATATTTATATAGCTATGTACGTATAGGCATATATTTTACCAAAAAATATTCATATATAAATATATATGTAGTGAAATTAGCGTGTCTGAATCTTTCGCGTACACAGTAACTTTGTACTTTCAACTTGCAACACCAGCTCTAATCTGAGAGTGCTATATTTTACCATAGGCGCATTTAGCACTTATGAGTAATAAAAATGTATCTCTCCACTTGTAATCTAGGTGAAATAGTTAACCACTTTCCCATCGTGCTCCACTCTGCATCATCTCTGTGCACCTGGCCATTAAATGTGACTCCTCAGTGATGAGACAATTGTAGCTGATAAACTAAATTGTCAGCCTTTCTGGGGGCTATGACCTCTGAGGTGTCTCTATACTGCTTTGACCTGGTTGTTCTAAGTCCAGGTCCATATTGTTGTGCTCACAAAGCACTCAACTTCTCTGTATTGTGTATGGAATACTAGCTCCTTCAGAAGGTGATCCTTGGTGCTGTCTAAGCGGGGGAGAAATAGTATTAAGTGCACATTTTCTGCAAATTAACTAAACCAAACCACCATAGTCTTTACCCCCTATAACCCGAATATGCCAACCAACAGGCCAACTTGTGCCACTGCCCATTTTAATCTATGGGGAGCTGATTTATAAACGTTTTCAAGAGCTGCTCTAAAGGGATCCTTTTTTTCACACTGAGAAACTTTCACAAATCAGACAGTGCTCATACCTCTCTTCTATATCTTCTTGGTCTCTCCTTCAACAAGAGGCCAGGCACTTTTGCAATGATTTTTTGTTCATAAGAAGGAGGATACATTGATTTATTTTCATTGTATATTCATGCCCCACTTTTTTATTATCAAGTTCTGTCTCAATATTCAGATTTCAGATTCTGCCCTTATATCCTCTCACCTCAACACCTTTCCCCTTGATCCCATCCCCTCACAATTACTGCCCTCTGTCTCTCCTAATCTTACTCCTATCATCACACATATTTTTCTCTCCCTCAGCACTGGTATATTTCCCTCATCCCTTAAACATGCCCTCAAAAAATCTTCTCTCGATCCATCATCCCCATCCAACAACCGCCCTATTTCCCTACTCCCC
Source organism: Bombina bombina (assembly GCF_027579735.1). NCBI lineage: Eukaryota > Metazoa > Chordata > Amphibia > Anura > Bombinatoridae > Bombina > Bombina bombina. The sequence goes on from NC_069499.1 coordinate 81,174,782, forward strand.
CTTGCTTCAAAACTTCTGTAAAGACTTGTGTATACACGTTTATCACATTTCATCACTTTAAACTCTCTCCTTGATCCACACTCCACAGAAACTACTGTAATCATTAAGGTTACTAATAACCTAATTACAGCAATATCTAAAGACCACTTTTCTTTGTTAATCCTTCTCGATCTCTCTGCAGCCTTTGACACAGTCGATCACACTCTCTTGCTCCAAACCCTCCAATCCTTGGGCATCTGTTACACAGCTCTCTCATGGTTCTCCTTTTACCTTTCTAACCGGACCTTTAGTGTTACCTTCTCTGACCCTTTACAACTTTCTGTTGGGATACCACAAGGTTCTGTCCTTGGTCCTCTTCTCTTCTCAATTTATACATCATACTTAGGTTCCTTAATACAGTCCCATGGGTTTCAATACCATTTCTATGCTGATGATACCAAAATCTATATCTCTGCACCAGACCTATCCTCTTCCTTACTAACTCGTGTCTCTAACTGTTTTTCTAACATTTCATCATGGATATCCTCTCACTACTTTAAGCTAAATCTCTCAAAAACTAAGCTCCTTATTTTTCCTTATTCTTCCAAAATCCATATCCCCAACTTTCTCTAACTGTTGATAATAAAATCATTACCCCAAACCATTATGCCTGATGTCTTGGGGTCACACTTGACTCAGATCTCTTTTTCACTCCCCACATCCAGTCTTTGGCCAATTCTTGCCGCAAACAAGTGCGGCGCCATATATTTTACCCGTCGCTCACTGTTAGAATAAAATCAAACACCTAATACATGCATGATATCTACCTCTCAACCGCAACCCCCCACCATATTAGCTAATGTACTAACCCCTAATCCGTCAACCCCCATACCGGAAAGTAATTATCAAAGTTATTAACATCACCCACAACGCAAACTATCAATTAAATCTATTAACCCCTAATCCACAATGCCCCCACAACACAAACTATCTATTTAAACTATTAACCCCTAATCCACAATGCCCCCACAGCGCAAACTATCTATTTAAACTATTAACCCCTAATCTGCCAAACCCCACAACACAATAACTAATCACTAAGACCCCTAACCTAACACCCCTAAATTAACCCCATTACATAAATTAAAATAATCCTAAATTACAATTAAAATAAAAAAGCTAACATTACTTAAGAAATAAAAAAATCTAAGTTTAAATTAAGCTAAAATTGCAGAAAATAAAAGTCTAACATTACATTAAATAATAAACAAAATTATCAAAAATAAAAAAAATTAAACCATATCCTATGAAAATAAAAAAGCCCCCCATAATGAAAACACCACCTAATCTAATACTAAACTACCAATAGCCCTTAAAAGGGCCTTTTGTAGGGCATTGCCCTAAGTTAAACAGCTCTTTTACCTTTAAAACATGAATTTCCCCCTAACAGTAAAACCCCCACCCACCAAACCCCCAAAATAAAAAAACTAACACTAAAAAATTCTAAACTACCCATTGCCCCTAAAGGGGCATTTGTATGGGCATTGCCCTTAAAAGGGCATTTAGCTCTTTTACTGCCCTTAAAAGGGCATTCAGCTATTTTTCAGCATCCAAATCCCTAATCTAAAAAATAAAAAAAAGCCTAACTCTAACCCCCAGATAGGTACTCACTGTTCCTGAAGTCCGGTGATGTACTCTTCTTCCAAGCGGTGACCTCTTCTATATTCATCCAGGACTGCAAAACTAAAGGCCGGAGACCACGGAACTGAAGACCGGCGACCGCGGAACCATAGATGCGTGGAGGAATCTCTTCATATATTCGCCACCGTACAATGAATAGTGAATTTAAGGTACGTGATTAAATATGGCATCCCTTGCATTCCTATTGTCTAATTTGATTCTTCAAATTCAAATCAGCCAATAGGAGGAGAGCTACTGATTTGAACAGCCAACAGGATTTCAGAAGCTCTCATCCTATTGGCTGATTTGAATTTGAAGAATCAAATCAGCTAATAGGAATGCAGGGGACTCCATATTTTTATAGAAAATTAAAACATTGACATGTACTAGTTGCTCTCTTTCTAAAATGTGTACTTTATATGCCATTTTGCAATACTGCACTTTTTTCATTGCTGTAGAAAATAATCCAGGTTTGTTTAGCTTCAGGACCTGGGGCCTTTATGCAGCCAGTAAGTGCTACTCCAGATTATTTGAAATTTGTTATGATGGAGTTTTTAAACCGGTGCTGTTCTTATAAAGTGCTTCTCTTGTCTGTATCTGTATCATTTCATAGGAGTTTCCCAACTTCACAATATTTGTATCCTTCACACTAGGTAGATGGGATGGAATCTCAGTGACCTCGGGTTGAGTCTCAAAAGCCAAAGGGAGGAATCATTTGACCTGGAGCAATCAGTATAAGGTTGAGCAGTGCAAAGGCATGGCCTGTGGTTAGCTGACATCTCTCAAGAAGTAGAGTTGACTATCTAGTCTGTGATGTCCTCTTACAATTGTTTTATGGTGGTTTTCGAATAAAGTTTTTTATTATTACCCTTACCGGCTGACGCAGTTTTTGGATTATGTGTTTAGCTGATAACAAAGTGATATATAAAAGGAAAAGGAATGTGAGGCAAGGGACAAAGTTCCCAAACTTTAGGGTCCCAATGGCCAGTAGGCCTGTGGCACTTATGGATACATAACCAATTATATAAAGCTTGCTAAATAATTGCTTATTGAAGTGTATTTTGTTTAAAGAAAGGAATAGATTTTAATGATCTGGGGCGCGATCCGATATACGGTGTAGTTTTCGGCGCAAGCGAGGGAACCCGCGCCGCCTGTAATTTCACCTCGCAACTCGACCTATCCAATATACTGCGCCGTCAGATGCTAAACTGGCGTAAGTAGGAAAAAACCTGCGATCAACTAAAATGTGCGCAAATACACATTTTAGTCGTCGCAAGTACTTACACCAGTATTTTGTTCAGGTAAAGTCTCAATAAAGTGTAGTTTTATGCAAATTAGGCTACGAATCGTAAAAAAACAACGGCCAATTCTAAAAGATGCGATACATAATCACGCCATTCAAAATTCATACATAAACCCAATGCGCAGCGGCCATTTTTTTTAGTGTGTTTGGTTGGTTCTTGGAGCTACAGCACACTACAGTGAGTAGAGATTAGTGGTAAGAGTAGTTAGAGAGGAGCATTTCATTAAGTTAGGTCGGATTGTTGGATTGTTAAGCCTGTACATTTACTTACACTTTTTTTTACATATTGCACACATTTTGCATACACACATATACAAAATACACAACACTTTTTTTTTTCTAACACCTCACACATTTTATTTATCTTTTACAGTGTGATAGGCTGAGTGTTTGGTTGTGATTGTGTGTGATTTTAAGTGGGAGTGAGTGTGAGTGTGTGAGTGTGTGTAGTTTGAGGATGACAGCATTGTTCCTCCAGAGGCACCAGCCAGCATTGTTCCTGCTGAGGCACCATCCAGCATTGTTCCTGCTGAGGCACCATCCAGCATTGTTCCTGCTGCGGCACCAGCCAGCATTGTTCCTGCTGAGGCACCAGCCAGCATTGTTCCTGCTGAGGCACCAGCCAGCATTGTTCCTCCAGAGGCACCAGCCAGCATTGTTCCAGATGCAACAGCAGCTAGAGGTGAACCTGCGCCTAGAATGCCTGCTGGTGAAGAGCCTTTAGATCCTATGACTTCTGCCCTGGGCGATGAATACATTGCCCTCCAGAGGAGGCAAACATCAACCTGCGAGAGGCAAACATCAACCTGCGAGAGGCTCACATCAACCTGCGAGAGAATGCAGAGAGACCAACGCAGGTTTTACAGGAGCCAACAGACTTTACTACAGCATTCCATTGAGCTGCAACGGGACATGGCAGCATCTTTAAGTGGTATCGTCCAGAACCAATCTCAGATGCTGAGAGTTATTTCGGACATGCAGATGCAGAGTGACAACAGATGGCGGGAACAAAACCAACTGTTCGGTGTGTTGGTGGAGCATTTCACACACCAGCAGGACATTGCCTCCAGCCTCTCATCTGTGGCCAGCACTCCTGCAGAATCCTCTGAATCCACACAACCCAGGAGAGGCAGGAGAGCCACTCCAGGAACCTCAGCCCCCTCATCTAAGAAGCCTAAAAAAAAAAAATATTGTTATATTTCATCCTAAATCTTGTCCTCTGTTATTTACCATATAATTGTCACCCACATCCATGTGAGGGGTGTTTTAGTACACTAATATTTTTGAAAAATATAATAAGGCCTGTGTGGAAATGGCCCAGAAAAGGTAATATCATCATGTTTATGACATATTCATGTTCTCTAAACCACATCACATAGTTGTGTATGAAGGGTACATATAGTGATATTCACTTTTAAGATGTAAATCAAGGTTTCCCACATCCAATAGAAATTGACCCATGTGCAGGAATAGGCACGAGTCAAGGCTGTGGCGGACATTTTCTAAGGTAAAGACTTTTAGTGGAGGACACCTTGCCTATCCCTGCACATGGGTATATATATCTAAATAATAATGTTTTTACAGAAGGTGTGAACGAACATAAGGTATAAACATCCATTTTCATTCCTCGAAATGATAGTCAATAAATCATAGTGACCAAAACATGAATTGAACTAATGATATATTTTCAGTAATTAGGGTTGTTAAGGGAATGGGGGTGGGATGTAGTAGTTTCACTTACATGCAGTGGAACTCCGCAGTATGTAATTCGATGACCAGCTGCAGCATGGGCAGCATCCTCACCATGGACCTCAGCAGCAACTATAGAATCAGCATGTGTAGACAGAACAACAGGGGATTGTAGGGCTTCTAGCACCCCTTGTGCCCCATGATGACCCCTTGTGCCCCATGATGACCCCTTGTGCCCCATGATGACCCCTTGTGCCCCATGATTGACCCCTTTGTGATTGGTTTCACAAACTTGCAGGGGCAGGAATAATAAATGCTTTGAAGAGGTTAACTATTTGTGATCAAGCTGCTGATAAGTATGTTGTTAAGCATGCACTTGTTAGGCCTTCAGAGAGTTACGTTGGTTTCTAAGTCAGTGCAAGGGTTGCAGTGCCTTCAATTTGTGGTGAGATGAGAATGGAGTAGATTTTCTGAAATCTGCGCGCGTAAGTCCTTACGCCGTATATTGGATACCAAACTGCGCTTGTTTTGTATGCCAGTCTATGGGCCAGAAATATACGCGCGTAACTTCTAAGTTACGCCGTATATAGGATACCAAACCCGCGCAAATATTGGCGTCGCCGGCTTTTGCAGGGCGACGATTTATATCGGATCGAGGCCCAAAAGAATTTTCACTGATCATGAAACTTAAAAAAATAATAAAATAAAAAATATTGGCTAGTCCTGGTATACTTGTTTTTGTGTATTTTTGGGTTTTTAGTATTTAAATCTATGAGTCTCTGTGAGTACATACAAAATAAGCCAGAATCTACGGTATTACCTACCATATCATGCATAAAGAAGTAGAAAATTCATACATACCTTTCAACAGCTGAACTGGCATCAAATCACAATAGACAAAAAACTATCACCTTTAATTTGGAATCTAAATGTAACATCTGTTGAAGAGTGATTTTTAATTTGTGCACATGTGAAATCTACTATTTCACTGCATTAATAAAACTTAGCCTCTCACTATTAATTCTTCCAAAGACGTATAATTTCCACCCTCACAGAGTTGAAATCCAATAGTTTATCAGTTGTGCCATATGTCACATTCTGCAGGCATTATGTTGATAAGCTTTGTGCCGCTCATTATTATTATAAATTTCTACTAATTAATGATTCCTAGCTAGTCTCACTTGCTGCAATTTAGATATCACTGTGAAACTTTGCAAGGTTTTCTCTTAAGCCAAAAAAAGAGGAAATGTAAATACTTGGATGTCCAAATTCATGGTAGGCCAAGTGTATTTTGTTTGTTTGTTTTTCACTGCTAAGGACATTATATTATTTCTATCGTTTTTGTGGTTTATGTACTTTCCATATATATATATATATATATATATATATATATATATATATATATATATATATATATATATATATATATAAGCATAAAAACACTGGCACTCAAAGGAATTACAGTTTCAACCATTTCTATTAGTGAGGCCTATTTATAAAATGTCTGTCGGACCTGATCCGACAGTGCGGATCAGGTCCGACAGACATTGTTGAATGCGGAGAGCAATGCGCTCTCCGTATTCAGCATTGCACCAGCAGCTCTTGTGAGCCGCTGGGGAAACGCCGCCCCCTGCAGACTCGTGACCTCCAGCAGGGGGGTGTCAATCAACCCGATCGTACTTGATCGGGTTGAATTCCGGCGATTCCGGTCCGTCTCATTAGAGAAGGCGGACAAGGACAAGGTTATGGTGTTTCTGGCGAGCCTGCAGGCTCGCCAGAAACACGGAGCGTGAAGCTCCATTCGGAGCTTGATAGATAGGCCCCTATCTATACATCTATATTCAAACAAGTGGAAGGTGCTCATTTATGTTAAAGGGACATGAAACCAAAACATTTTCTTTCATGATTCAGATAGAGTATACAATTTGAAAAAACTTTCTAATGTACTTTTATTATCTAATTTGTTTTATTCTCTTGGTGATCATTTGTTGAAGGACCAGCAATGCACTACTGGTTTTCCAATGACAATCAGTATATGCATCCACCAATCAGCCGCTAGAACCTAGGTTCTTTGCTGCTCCTGAGCTTTCCTAGATAAACCTTTCAGCAAAGGATAGCAAAAGAAGGAAGCAAATTAAATAATAGTAAATTGGAAAGTTGTTTAAAATTGTATTCTCTATCTGAATCATGACAGACATTATTTTTTTTAGGTTCTATGTCCCTTCAAATTCCAAAAAATATCTAAAGGGAAGAGAGCAACACTCAAACTACCCCTTAGTAGCAGCAAGACCCTTTCTGGCACATATAGATATATATTTAATTTTACATGGCTGCCTTTTTTTTTTGGCTTTTACAGTAATTACCCTCTGCCAGAATGTATCTATACACAAGAGAAAGATAGACATATTGACATACAGACAAACAAATAAATAGATAGGTAAAATCATGGTGGATGTGTCCCTTACAACTGTATGTATTGTCTAACAGTATCATGTTACTGATGGTTAGTGAAGGCCACTGAAGGTTTGCAACCACATCTAGATTGTACCACAAATAATATGTTGGCAACTCATTTTCAGAGATGTATACACTTGTTAAAAGAAACAGAGCATGGGACGGCTTTTGCATCAGGTTTATAACTGACCACTTTCCCTACTCCGTGTCTCAGCGCCTACCCATATTGTTTGAAGTTTAGCCAGAATGTTAAAAGCTGATGTGAGGCAGTTCACTAGTTCAAATTACTTTATCTCTTTGTGTCTTTAATCATATGCTCTTGACTGGAACTGTGATTATGTGAATGTTGTGCCTATGTCACAGGGCACATAGACCAACAACTTCAATATGTTGGGTTAATACAAATAATGGTGTTATCTTGTTTAATTACATTTCTTAGCCATACTGATTGTGAGAAATGTGTTGTAGAATTGTGATCAATCAAATTAAAAGGTATTCTGTTTTCTGCAAATACAATTAGAGGACACAAGAAACAAAAAGGAGATTGGATGACACTTTTTTTTTTTTTTGGTTACTCTTGCTAACTTTTTTATGTATTCATTTTGTATAACTTATTTTATTGTAGAAATAAAAATAAAATCCTTACATTATATTAATATTCTTGGTATTTACTTGGTAATCTAAGTATTTTGGTACTGACATTTTAAGAAAAGATAACCAAGTTTAAGCTGTTGAATGCAGAAAGAACATTTGACAAAGATTGTTCATCATCCAGCGAAATCTACAGACATTGCGCCCTATTTTAAACAACTTTCAAATTGACTTCTATTATCTAATTTGCTTATTTTTCTTGGTATACTTTGTTCAAAAGAATACCTACAGTAGGTATGCTTAGGAGGCGAGAGCTAGCTATTAATTGGTGGCTGCATATAAATTCCTCTTGCTTACCAATGTGTTCAACTAGCTCCCAGTAGTTCATTGCTGCTCCTTCATCAAAGGATACCAAGATAATGAAGAGAAGAAAAACAAGAGAGGCGCCAAACATAAAGCAGTATCGTCAGAACAATGGGCCAAGAGCCCCCCCCCCCTGTGTGCAGGATATACTCACAAAGGCAGCGGCACACGTACTGTGCCTGTTGAAGCAGATCGGGACTGTTCAGAGTTGCCCGACGGACACACACAGGAGCCTGTACACGTGATCTCTGGATATCCAATTGCAGACCACTTCACCTGTCGGGTCCGGATTGACGGTGGCTCACTGGGAATAAGTAAATTCGGTCTCTACCAGGAGAGACACTACCAAAAGAGACACTGATGTAGGATGGAATGATAGACAGGTAGCAAGGTAACTCAAATAAAAAGGTTTATTCAAATAAAAACAATCACAGCAACTCGTTTCTCAGCAGAATTGCCATTTCATCAGGCTGTATCAGTGACTACATAATCACACCTTTTAAACCTTGCTACACCTGTCTAAATGGGCGGATCTAACATGGAGTTCCTGTCTGACTAATCTTTAACTATTTGAAAGCTGTTCACATTAAAATACAATGGTTAAAAATTAAAATCCTTACATTTCATAACTATAGTTAAAAGGACATAATCAACTGTCGAATGATACTTTTTATAAACAATAGAATAACATTATATTAACAATATTCATAAAAAGTATCATTCGACAGTTGATTATGTCCTTTTAACTATAGTTATGAAATGTAAGGATTTTAATTTTTAACCATTGTATTTTAATGTGAACAGCTTTCAAATAGTTAAAGATTAGTCAGACAGGAACTCCATGTTAGATCCGCCCATTTAGACAGGTGTAGCAAGGTTTAAAAGGTGTGATTATGTAGTCACTGATACAGCCTGATGAAACGGCAATTCTGCTGAGAAACGCGTTGCTGTGATTGTTTTTATTTGAATAAACCTTTTTATTTGAGTTACCTTGCTACCTGTCTATCATTGCCCCGGTGCAATTTCCATCCTACATCAGTGTCTCTTTTGGTAGTGTCTCTCCTGGTAGAGACCGAATTTACTTATTCCCAGTGAGCCACCGTCAATCCGGACCCGACAGGTGAAGTGGTCTGCAATTGGATATCCAGAGATCACGTGTACCGGCTCCTGTGTGTGTCCGTCGGGCGACTCTGAACAGTCCCGATCCACTTCAACAGGCACAGTACATGTGCCGCTGCCTTTGTGAGTATATCCTGCACACAGGGGGGGGGGGGTCTTGGCCCATTGTTCTGACGATACTGCTTTATGTTTGGCGCCTCTCTTGTTTTTCTTCTCATCTACAGCCGGGTATTCCTTCGGATTACTTCCGAGAGTGCAGCCACAGTTCCACGAGGATTGAGTATAGCCATCACACAGTATTCAATACCAGCTCTTTTTTAAGCACTAGCGCACCTCTGGGGATCACCTGATCTTCGATATCAAGATAATGAAGCAAAATTGACAATAGAAGTAAATTTAAAATTTGTTTTAAATGTGTAATCTATCTGAAAGAAAATTTTGGGTTTCATGTCCCTTTACTATTGCACAAGCGACTGCTTGTGCAAAGTCACCCCCTGATCATGGGAGGCCAATCACAGATGCCCAGAATGAAGTAGTCAGGATGAGCCAATGGAGCAGAGGTCAGCCAGCAGGTCCAGAGACTAGTTGGAACACTATGAGAGTGGTGGACATTGCTTTGGAACAAGATTTGAAACTGAATGCGGATAACAGTGTTTCCAACTAGTCTCTGGACCTGCTGGCTGACCTCTGCTCCATTGGCTCGCCCTGACTACTTCATTCTGGGCATCTTTGGTCTCTCCCTGGTGAGACGAGGACCCCCACTGGTGACATCTTCTTCTGGTCTACCGGACGACGTGTGGTTCCTGGACTTCTGGTACTGCACATCAGTGCTTTACATTGTGTGAGTAGGATTCTATAGTTCCTATCGCTCCCCATTTCAATTTGTTTTTGATCTGCACTATGTGGCGCCCTCTATTCTGATCTCCTTAGATTCTCTTATCTGTGTTGTGGCAAGACACCCTGGAGGAGCGGCCTACCTTTCCTGGATGCACTTTACTTGATACCCCCTGGAATTGCATATAACAGGACTTTCCCAATATATCATTCACTGGACTATATAGTCTGTATATCCCTTCATCTTTATCTGCCTTCTGGTTTTTATCTGTTTATATCCTTGCTTATTATTGGATTTGGATATCCTTGCATATCATTGTTGCTTTATTGTTGGTTCATTGAATCATCTAGTTACCTTAACATACTGCTCTATTACTCGTATTTATCCTGTGGTATACCTTTTTTGCTCCTAGGCGCCTCTTACAAGTACCCTGGTGACGCTTGCTATCACTAAGTGTACTAGTTGTTGTTTTTCTGCATTCTGTATAGTGATTTAGTATTTCTGCAAAATTCCATTTAAGAAGTAGAGTTTTTTGGTAGGTTATTTGCTATATAACATTGATGCTTTTGAATGCACAATACTAAACAATAAAATGTAGTATCTGTTTTATCAAAGCACTTAATCCAAAGTGGTAAATTCAATTTTGCAGGGAGGCAACACTTAGTTGACAAATTGTCATATTAAAGCAATCAGCGCACACCTTCTGCTTCCCATTGAATCTATAGGGTTCACTATTAAAGGGACAGTCTACTTGAAAAATGTTATTGTTTAAAAGATAGATAATCCCTTTATTATCCAGTTTTGCATAACCAACACTTTGATATTAATACAAATATGATCTTGTATTTAAGCCTCTGCAGACTGCCCCCTTATCTCAGTGCTTTTGACAGACATGCATTTTAGCCAAGCAGTGTTGACTCCTAAATAACTCCACAGATATGAGCACAATGGTATCCATATTACACATATTAACTAGCACTGTCTAACTGTCAAAAGCTGTCAAAATGTACTGAGATAAGAGACAGTTTAGAAATCAGTTTGCGTCTACCTAGGTTTAGCTTTCCAAAAAGAGTTCCAAGAGCACAAAGCAAATTTGATTATAAAAGTAAATTGTAAAGTTGTTTAAAATTGCATGCCGTACCTGAATCATGAAAGTTTAATTTTGACTAGACTGTCCCTTTAAAGGGACACGAAACTTAAAAATTTTCTTTCATGATTCAGACAGAACATGCAATTGAAAAAGAACTTTACAATTGACTTATTTTTTATCAATTTTGCTTTGTTCTTATGTTAATCCTTGTTGAAGAGATAACGTGCAAATGCCTGGAACACTACATGACAGGAAAAATTGCTGCCATCTAGTGCTCCTGCTAATGTATAACGTTGTAAAACTGCTGCCATAAAGTGCTGTAGACACATGCACACTCCTGAGTTTATAATTCCTGCTTTTCAACAAAGGATAACAAGCAAACAAAGAAAATTTGATAATAAAAGTAAATTAGAAAGTTGTTAAAATTCTTTGCTCTATCTGAATCCTGAATTATTTTTTTGATGTCCCTTTAATGCATCGGATGCATTATCGATACATAGGTTAAACATTTCACTTGGTTAAAAAGCATTTTAACCAACATCTTTTAATACCCAAATGATGCCTTATTGTTTGTACTCTCAACTTGTACTTGGTCAATGAGTACAAAAGTCTAAAATAATCTTCAGCACAGTGATTTGGAATGGGCATCTGCAGACATTTTCTTTTTGTAAATATGTGTGTTAGAAAAAAATGTATAAAGTAAAATACATATCCATGCAGCAGGAGAGAGATGCTTGTTGTATATTGCAATGTTTCTCAACCACGGCCCTCAAGTATTTCCAACATGCCAGGTTTTCATTATAGCTAAACCAGCGCACAGGTGAAGTAATCAGCTCATCAGTAACACAATGGTTACGAACCTGCTCTCACCCATCAGCTGATTACTTCACCTGCTATAATGCTATAATGGAAACCTGGTCTGTTGGGGGTACTTGAGGGCAGTAGTTGAGAAACAATGTTGTACTACACATCATATTCTGGCATGTTTGCTGCTCATGAAGACAGAGTGTGGCTTTACATTTCCTGGTCACATGATAAAGAAATGAGACATTATTTTGCCTCCAATAACTACTTCCTAAAACCACCATTCCCAATAAGTAGCTAAAACAGAATCAATTCTATTGAAGAGTGACGTGTGAATTTGTTTGCAGCAGTAATTCCTGCATTACTCTATCGTAATCTTCTCCAACAGTGAAACAATGGAAAGGTTTTCATGTGGAGTATTTTTTATTCCCAGCTTCTAAACATTCCTTGTCTCATATAACTGTCAGAGACTATGACATTTGTCATTATGCTCTAAGACGTCACTCTCAATTATTCTTAATCCTATCACAGGTAGAAAGATGATCCACTTGGGTTTTAATGTCCATCGTCGTGAATAACAGACAAATGTAAACTGAATACGGAGCCAGAAAGATTAGTTTAGATTTATTTTGCTTATATTCATCATCTATTTCTCTACCCTTCAAGCTTTGCTGCCCTCTTCAGCACACAAGGGGTTAAAAAGCCTTCCAGCTATGTCACTATATTAAATTGCAGCACATTTACACCAACATTAATACATATCCTGCATTGAGATCATATAAATGTATATTTACCTGATGAAAATAGAGACTATAGATATACTCTGTGCTTTGATCATTTGAAACATACAGTAGAATTTGGAGAATCTTGGAAAGTAGATTTGATCTGATAGCTGTATTATGACTTACTGTCTTCCTTACAAGTATGCATTGAAGAATGTAAGATTAAACTGCTCTTGTGATGCCAAAAAAGAGATTGAATTTTACAGATGACAATTTATGAGAATTGTTACCAGCCTCTCCTTGAAATATTCATTTTTTGTCTGGGAGAAACTCTGCGGATACATGTAAATTTATATAACACAAAAGCGAAGTAATTTTAAGACAGAGGAACAGTGTAGTTGAAAGGTTGTAAATAAGATATGAAACTGTATTTAAAGAAACAACTGATTTTATATATACAGTATATATATATATATATATATATATATATATATATATGTTGTAAATTAGACATGCAACTGAATTTAAAGAAACAGCTGTTTATATTAATATTCAATCACCGGCCACTTTATTAGGTACACCTTGTTAATACCGGGTTAGACCCCCTTTTGCCTTCAGAACTGCCTTAATTCTTAATGGCATAGATTCAACAAGATGTTGGAAACATTCCTTAGACATTTTGGTCCATATTGATATGATAGCTTCACGCAGTTTCTGCAAATTTGTCGGCTGCTCATCCATGATACGAATCTTCCATTCCAGCACAATCCAAAGGTGCTCTTTTGGATTGAGATCTGGTTACTGTGGAGGCCATTGGAGTACAGTCATTGTCATGTTCAAGAAACCAGTTTGAGGTGATTTGAGCTTTGTGACATGGTGCATTATTCTGCTGGAAGTAGCCATCAGAAGATGGGTACACTGTAGTCATTAAGGGATGGACATGGTCAGCAACAATACTCAGGTAGACCGTGGCACTTAAGCGATGCTCAATTGGTACTAAGGGGCCCAAATATCCCCCACAGAATTACACCACCACCACCAGCCTGAATCACTGATACAAGTCAGGATGGAGCCAAATTCTGACCCTATCATCTGAATGTCGCAGCTGAAATTGAGACTCATCAGACCAGGTAACTTTTTCCAATCTTCTATTTTCCAAGTTTGGTAAGCCTGTGCAAATTGTAGCCTCACCTTCCTGTTCTTAACTGACTGGAGTGGCACCCGGTGTGGTCTTCTGCTGCTGTAGCCCATCTGCTTCAAGGTTCGACCTGTTGTGCATTCAGAGATGGTATGCCTTGGTTGTAACGAGTGATTATTTGAGTTACTGTTGCCTTTCTATCATCTATAACCAGTCTGACGATTCTCCTCTGACCTCTGACATCAACAATGCATTGTCATCCACACAACTGCCACTCACTAAATATTTTCTCTTTTTTAACCCTAGAGATGGTTGTGTGCGAAAATCCCAGTAGATCAGCAGTTTTCTAAATACTCAGACCAGCCCGCCTGGCACCAACAACCATGCCATGTTCAAACTCACTTAAATACCCTTTCTTTCCCATTCTGATGCTCAGTTTGAACTTCAGCAAGTCGTCTTCACCACGTCTAGATGCCTAAAAGCATTGAGTTGCTGCCATGTGATTGGCTCATGAGCTATTTGTGTTGCTAAACCATTGTACCTAATAAAGTGGCTGGTGAGTGTATATATATATTTATATATACAGAGGCACCTCTGAGATATTGCGGGTTTGTTTCCAGACCACTGCAATAAAGCAAATATAGCAATAAAGTGAGTTACGCAAATTTTTTTGGTTTTCCAGTGCATATCAAATTTAGATTTACACTATACTGAAGTTTATTAAGGGATTATGTCTAAAAAACATTGTACATATCTTAATTAAAAAATACTTTATTGCTAAAAAAAATATACATATATACATACTGTATGTATAAAAAAGGGTATTGTAGGTGCACTCTCACTAATGGATATCCAATATACCAGGGTGTCAAAATAACAACAATAACAGTCTCAGAAAATCTGCTCTCACTGGATTTAAAGTGAAATCATTTGCAATAAAGGTATTTTTTACTTTAAATCCAGTGAGTGCAGATTTTCGGAGACTGATATATATATATATATATATATATATATATATATATATATATATATATATATATATATATATATATATATATATATATATACTGTATAAAATAAATAATTGTATTCTCTGTATAAATAATGAAAGTTAAATAGCAGCTTTTGGGCAAAGAAAGAAGGTACTTTTAAAATTGAAAATATTTTTTTAACCTTTTAAAATGGCAAGTGCCTCGCTATTACAACATGCTTCACTCCTGGAGGCATTGGGATATGTATATATAACCCATTCAATTAAAAGTGGCAGCGGACGTTCAGGGTATACTGACTGTTGTTAAGGGGTTAATAAACATTGACAGCATACTAGCAGAATCCTATACTTTTTACCTAACAGAAAGAACATTTCTAGGGGTGAATGTCTATTTAAGCAAAATGCTTACTAAATATATCTTCAAAATGGTGTTAAACTTGTAACTAGAATTTTTCCGGAAAATAGTAAAAATATTAATAATGAAAATAAACAAATACAATATCTATTTAAAGATTTAACGTCCACCCCTTGATCTAACTCCAAGACTATACAATACAACATGATTTTTACCAGGTTAGATGGCACATTATTTGGAAAATAGACCATACTCCTTAAAACGAAAGATTGTTGGTTTAGTTGGTTAATTTTAAGTGGAGAAGGTGGAAGAATTTTATTGTGCACTTAAATAATTAATTAAAGGAATATGAAACACCAAATCTTTCTTTCATGATTGAGATAGAGCTGCTTTCTAATTTACTTCTATTTTTTCTTTGTTCTCTTGGTATCTTTGGTTGAAAAACAGAGATGTAAGATCAGGAATGTGCACATATCTGGTGCACTATGTGGCAGTAGTTTTACAAATTGTTATTCATTTGCAAGAGCACTAGATGGCAGTACTATTTCCTGCCATGTAGTGATCTAGACACCTTCTTAGGTATCTGTTCAAAATGAGAGTGGAGGGCCCTCTAGTGGGTCTGTAACAGCATGAAGGGATTACCAACTTGAAGTCTGGAGGATTGTAGAGTGTGTTTGTTACAGGAGAGGAGGAGGTCTTTTGTGCTTACCTTTATAGGTTCCTGCAGCAGGGTGTCCGGTCTCTTTTTGGTTCCAGACTTCAAGGAGAAAGTTTCTGCTGTATTCCTGAAGTAATAGTTGGAAATGGAAAGATCCAGGAGGAAATCTCTGCCACCTAAGAGATACAGGGAGGTCGTGGAAATGGCATCCAGGAAGAGAGGACCTGCAAGACAGATGGAGGAGCATGGGTCTGATGAAGTGGTACCCCCTACCCCCCAGAAAGATAGGCCCCAGAGGAGTTTTAATAAAGGGAAGGGGCCTGCCAAGGGTGGGAGAGGGGGATCGGGGCCCAAGGCTGGTGTGGGTAATATAGCCCCAGCCGGGGAGGGCCAGGTGAGGCCGGGTTTAGGCCGTAGTGAGGATGGGTCAGGGCCTAGTGTAGGCCAGCAGGGCCCTCTGGTATCAGGGACGCCTAGTAGCAGCCTAGTAGGGGGAGATGTGGCAGGTCAATTGGCGGCTCTAACACCGGAGGCCGTGGCGGCGGTCCTGGCCTTGGCCCAAACCTTGTCTCAATTGCCCCCTGGGCATGGGCATGGCGGGATCGCGGCCCCGGCGGCCGGTGGTGGGGCTGTAGTGCAGGCCGGAGGTGTGGGGCCTGCATCGCAGGCTCAGGCAGAGTGCGCAGCGGCACCCGTCCTCTCGGATGGCGGATCACGCGAGATGTACTCCTCTAGTTCAGAGGAGGAGGATCGCGGCCGCCATCTGGAGGGCGGGCAAGTGGAGGAGACGCCACGCACGACCGGAGCGGCCCAGGTAACTTGGGGAGGCTTCCGGTCGCGGGTGGTGGGTCAAACGGAGGCTCAGGAGGGCAGCGGGCGCAAGTACCTGGGGCGGCCAGGGCCGCAGGCGAGACAGAGGCGCGAGATAGTGGAGGAGAAGGGCCCAGTACAAGCGCGCATGTGCGCGCTGCGGTCAGATGCCTTGGCACTACTGCGCATGCGCACATGGGTATGAGCGCTTGCGGTTTGACAAGTGGAGCAAGTGTGGCTGGAACAAGGGGGCAGAGAGTGAGCAATGAAGTGGGGTCAGGCATGGTGGTGCCCCGGTCAGGGGCACAAGCAAGCTTGCATGGTGGCACGAGCGGCAGCAGGGGTATGGCCGGGCACACTGTGAGGACACAAGGGGGAGTCATGGATGGAAGCGAGAGGAGATTTTACGGGCATGAATATGGTGAAAGAAGGGGGGCGCATGCGGGGATAACGCATGTTGTTGAGGACAGAGCACTGCATGACAGGTGTGGTGAGGTGATGCATGGAGGACACAGAGGTGTGGAGCTTGCGAACCGTGAGCAGGGTGGTGTGAGACAGGTTGTGCCCGTGTGTTATGTGAATGATGCCCAAGGGCATAGTGGCTTGGTGCAGGAAGAAGTTATAAGAAAGGCAGTTGAGGCTGCGCTGCATGAAGTGGCCAGGCAACAGGACCCCCAAGGGTTGCGTGCCCACGCCCTGGAGGGGCCTGGTCAGGAAGCCATGATAAGAAGGGCTGTTTCATCAGCCCTGGGGGTGAATACTGTGGGGGAACAGAAGGGGGAGGGTAGGAATGTTTCTTTTGACTCTCCTCCCGTCGGCCAGAGTACTCCCCAAGTTACTTTGTCTCCACAGGTGCAAAATAGGTCTGCATCAACGATGGCTTCTGAGGCTTCCGGTGCATTAGTGGTGGCGGGTTCAAGCAGGGAACAGGCTGTTCATCCAGGAACATCTGCACAAGCACCCGTCGACGCTGAGGGAACTGGAACTCGTGAGTACTATGCACATCAAACATTACACGCTGACACGGGGTCTTCAACTAGTGGGTCAGGTTCAGAGAGTGGAGAGGACCTGGGGCTGGTTGGGAAAGGGCAGTGTAGGATGTTTAGATGGATCAAGAAAATGGCAGCGGGGCACGTGAAGGATAGGGCTGGGGGATCAGGGCCTGCGGACCAGGAGCACGGGCCTAGTGGGCCTGGGGGCAGTGGGCCAGGGGTCCCTGTGCCGCGGAAGGTGGCCGCGCAAGGGGACATACCCATGCCTAGTACATTCACTGTATGGGCATCTGAAGACAAAAGTAGTAAAAAAGATACAGGAGGGTCGATATGTGAATATCTTCGACCTCTCACTAGATGCGTTTCGGGTAAAAGAGAGGGCCCTGGATGGGTCTGGGCCAAAAAAGGTGCACAGACCTGAAACATATGAAGAATGGCTTAAATGTTTCAGGGTGCTAGCGGCTTGCTACGTGGATAGGTGGCTGCTACAGGGCCACAACCTCTTTAAGTATCAAGATACTATAGAGGACATCCATGCTAGATTCAAAGAGGGGGCGTGGAGAGAGTATGATATGGCCTTCAGGAGGAAAATGGTGGGAAACACCTTACTGCATTTCGGCACGCAAGACATGCACTTGTGGTCGAAATTGAGGCTGGAAGGAGGCGCAACGCCACACGCCCAGGCGCGGCAGGGGTTGCCCCGGCCGGGCGCGAGGACAAGCAGGCGGGGACGTGAGTGCTGGAAATTCCAGGACAAATCGTGCGAGAGGGGGAGCAGTTGCTCCTTTCGGCACATCTGCAGATACTGCGGAGGCCCCCACTCAGGGATGGATTGCGTTAAACGCAAGGAGCAGGGGCCGCTTAAACCAGCTCAGAAACCAGGAGCTGTGGGTAAGGGCCCCAACCCCGCTTAAGCTGCCTCCGATGCTAGCATGGCTAGCTAATTATCCAGACCGGGAGGCGACGGAGCTGCTTCGGGCCGGTCTGGAATGGGGTTTTGAGATACCAATATCGAGAGAGGTACTGGGAAAGAAAGGGCACAATAATTTAAAAATGGCCTACGAATTCCCACACGTGGTGAGGGAGAAATTGGCTAAAGAATTGGCGATGGGGCGGGTGTCTGGCCTGTTCGCCGAGCCCCCAATTGACGGCCTGGTGGTGTCGCCTTTGGGAGTGGTGCCGAAAAAGGACCCGGGGAAGTTCAGATTGATTCATCACCTGTCTTTTCCAAAAGGGGGATCGGTCAATGACGCGATTGACCCCGAACTCAGTTCGGTACATTATCAATCCTTTGATAATGCGCTAGAGGTGGTCAGGGCTTGTGGTCCTGGTGCGCTGATGGCAAAACTGGACATTGAGTCGGCATTTAGGCTATTGCCGCTTCATCCTTCAGCTTTCAGGCTTATGGGGATGAAGTTTGAGGGTTCTTACTACGTGGACAGGTGTCTCCCAATGGGGTGTTCCCTGTCCTGCTCGCTATTCGAGTGTTTCAGTACTTTTCTGCACTGGGTGGTCGAGACAGCGTCTGGGGGTGGGGCGATTGCCCATTACCTCGACGACTTCCTGTTGGTGGGGGGAGCTGGGGGCGCTGAGTGCGAACGACTTATGAAATTCATGGTAGACATGATGGCATGTTTTGGGGTACCACTGGCGGATGATAAGACGCAGAGTCCCTGTACGTGTATAACATTTCTGGGAATAGAAATTGACATGGTACAGGCCGTTTGCAGACTGCCAGTGGATAAGGTGCAGCGGATGTTGCAGACGGTCCGGTCAGTCAAGGGGAGCGAGAGGGTCCCCATTAGGGAGGTCCAGTCATTGCTGGGTCTCTTGAACTTTGCGGGGCGGGTGATCCCCATGGGAAGGGCTTTTAATCGCCGTTTGGAGGGCCAATTGAAAGGTCATTCTGGGCGAGCAAATTGGGCACGCATAACGGACGAGATAAAGGAAGATTTGGGAGTTTGGGAAAACTTTCTGAAAAACTTCAATGGGGTTTGCCTCTGGAGGCAACCACCAGTGTCCAATCAAATACTGCACCTCTTCACGGATGCAGCAGGGAGCTCCGGATATGGGGCATACCTGGAAGGGGAATGGAGTGCAGCTCCATGGCCCAGCAAATGGATAGCAGCTGGGTGTGTCAGGAACTTGACTCTATTGGAGTTGTTTCCGATAATCGTAGCGGTGGAAATATGGGGGGATAAGTTGGCGAACAGATCGGTGGTATTCTGGACAGATAACCTGAGTGTGGTGTACGCCATTAATCGGTTGTCGGCGGCTTCACCTAATGTCGTTCGCTATCTGAGGCACCTAGTGTTGCGCTGCTTGCAGCTCAACATCTGCTTCACCGCCAAACACGTCCTGGGAGTGCAGAACGTGATAGCTGACGCACTCTCTCGATTCAATTGGGGGCAGTTTAGGAAAGCAGCACCCAAGGCGGCGAAGGAGGGTCTAATGTGCCCATCTTATCTTTGGCAGCTGATGAAGGATGGGAAGGCATCCTCGGTTTAGTTAAGGCGTCCTTGGCTCCAAAGACCTGGTCCACATACCTGGGCCACTGGAACAGATGGGAGGCTTTCTGTCGTCAGAAGGACGTACAGGTACAAGGGGCCACTAGGGTGCATGTGTTGGAATGGCTGGCATGGCTGAGAAGGGATGGAGTTAGCAAGGCAGGAGCTGTGGGTAGGCTATCAGCAGTGGCATTCTTTAACAGAGCACTCGGTTTCAGGGATCACTCCAGGACGTTTCTGGTGCAGAAAGTTCTGAAGGGCTGGGGGAGAATGGTTCCTTGGGTTAAGGACCCCAGGGAACCCATCACGGCCAGTAGACTGAGGCAGTTGGCGTTCGGTTTAAAGGAAGTGTGTAAATCTGACTACGAGATATTACTCTTTCAAACGGCTTTTGCAATAGCATTTGCCGGGGCCCTTCGGGTGAGCGAGTTAGTCTCATCATCCAAAAGGGAGGGTTCAGGGGGAGTCCTGGCGAAACATGTGCGCTTGGCGCAAGGGAGGGTGCTATTATTTGTCCCACGGTCCAAAACGGATCAAGAGGGTAGCAGGACTTGGCTACCTCTGGCCAAACAGGAGGAAGCTTTATGCTGTCCAGCCCGTTGTGTAGAGGAGTTTTCTAAACTCCGGCCAGGGCAGTGTGACCAGTTTCTCGTCCATGAGGATGGGTCAGCACTGTCGGTATTTCAGTTTCGTAGAGTGCTCGCGAAAACAGCGGTGGTTGCGGGCCTGGATCCCAAGAGGATCGCTGCCCATTCGTTCAGGATTGGGGCCGCGACTAGTGCGGCAGAGAAGGGTGACTCCCCGGCAGAAATAAAGAGACTGGGGAGGTGGAAGTCAGCGCAGTTCAAAGTATATGTTAGGCCCACACCGGGAACGCATTGCTGAGGCAGATGCTGAACGAGACCCCTAGAGGTACGGGCAGGGTCTCGAAGGGGGTACCCCAAGCTTCACGGGTTGTGTGGTTTTGGGGAGGATGGGGGCTGAAATTGGATTGAACTGTGGGGTTTATGTTAGGGGTCAGAGCGTGACCGGCTAATAGGGTATCGTCTGTTTCACCAGGTACATTGGGAAGTTCACCCACGGTTCGAGTTTGGATAATAGGCCACTCCTTTATCCATTGGGCTTCCATCAGGGTGCTGCGGACGTCGGAAGGGCAGCAGCTTGGATTCCAAACGTCCAGGGCCAACTTCCGGTGGTTAGGACGCAGGGGTCTTGTTTGGGATGATTTGCCAGCATTGTTGCAGGAGGCACACAAAAGGTGGGGGCAGCCCCATGTGATAGTGCTACACCTGGGAGGTAATGACTTAGGGTCATTGCCGGCTTTAGACCTTATTAAAAGGATGACAGCCGATATTAAGTGGGTCCACACGTGTTTGAAGGAGGTCAAAATCGGGTGGTCCAATGTGGTTGCTCGGCTGCATTGGAGGCAGATCGTGACCCAGAAGGTGGCTTATAACGTGCGCAAGAAGGTCAATAGAGAGTTGGGGAGAACGGTCACTGCCCTGGGGGGCTTTGTGATTTGTCACGATGGAATAACGGCTGACAAAAAGGACCTATTTCGACCTGATGGGGTACACCTGACGGATGTTGGGTTGGACATATTCCTAAAAGACATTAGGAATGCTTTGTTAAGAGTTATTTAGTTAAAAAAAAAAAAAGTGTGGTTAATTGTTAATTGTTATTTAAGTTAAGTGTACAGTTGTGAATGTTTTGCTATTTATAGGTGCCTGTCGGTTTGTATATGGCGGCAAGAGAACGCTTGGCTCTTGTGGCGGGTGGTCAGGGCCCTGGGGAGCGGGCACCGAGAGGGAAGAGTGACGGTCTAAATTGAGGAGGGGTTACGCCCACCAGGCGCTGGCCTGGGGGTCCTCTCCCTTGCGAATAAGACCGAATATCTCTAAACCATCACAGCTCTCTCTCAGTGCCATTGGGCGTGAACAGCCGGGTGTCATGCTGCAAACACCGAAAGGGGCCTTGACCATCTGCTTAAAGGGGCTAGGTTAGGGAAAGATGCCGCCAACGTTTTGTTACGAACTTGTTGCCAAGTTTGGTATTAAGAGTTAAAGTGCCTAAGATAATTGGTTAACACTTAGGTACTAGTTATCCGTTTATGTTAATAAACACGACCGTGACCGGTCTTTCTCTCCCAACATGTTGTGTTTGTCTTTTATTCAGGTATGCTACACTACGTAGGACGTAATAGGGGGTTAAGACCTTATGAGAGTGGAGGGCACTCTAGTGGGTCTGTAACAGCATTAAGGGATTACCAACTTGAAGTCTGGAGGATTGTAGAGTGTGTTTGTTACAATGTTGCAGGAGAGGAGGAGGTCTTTTGTGCTTACCTTTATAGGTTCCTGCAGCAGGGTGTCCGGCCTCTTTTCGGTTCCAGACTTCAAGGAGAAAGTTTCCCGCCCACCCGTCCCTGGAGTAGCTGTGGATTGGCGCAGATGCGGCTCGGTAGGGTGAGTTAACCCGGCTGGGGTAGGTTTACTTAAGCTAGCCTTTGGTAAGTCCGGGTTCTTAATATAGTCATCCACCTCTATCAATAGGGTTGAACGATTCGATTGTTAGAGGTTACCTTACCGGGTTGGATGGATGCCTTGGCAGGCGGGTGGTCAGGGCCCTGGGGAGCGGGCACCGAGAGGGAAGAGTGACGGTCTAAATTGGGGAGGGGTTACGCCCGCCAGGCGCTGGCCTGGGGGTCCTCTCCCTTGCGAATAAGACCGAATATCTCTAAACCATCACAGCTCTCTCTCAGTGCCATTGGGCGTGAACAGCCGGGTGTCATGCTGCAAACACCGAAAGGGGCCTTGACCATCTGCTTAAAGGGGCTAGGTTAGGGAAAGATGCCGCCATCACGGCCAGTAGACTGAGGCAGTTGGCGTTCGGTTTAAAGGAAGTGTGTAAATCTGACTACGAGATATTACTCTTTCAAACGGCTTTTGCAATAGCATTTGCCGGGGCCCTTCGGGTGAGCGAGTTAGTCTCATCATCCAAAAGGGAGGGTTCAGGGGGAGTCCTGGCGAAACATGTGCGCTTGGCGCAAGGGAGGGTGCTATTATTTGGCATGCTACACTACGTAGGACGTAATAGGGGGTTAAGACCTTATAGAATAACTTTGAAATAAAGCAAACATAATATTAGAAGTAAATTTTAAACATTTTTAAAATTGTATGCTCTGTGTGAATTAGAAAATAATTTTTGGTTTCAT